>NW_016909351.1:10063-10695 GCF_001483705.2 Eufriesea mexicana | reverse complement strand
GTAGCGAACCTTAACGAGCATAACATAATATCTCCTGACCAAACGTAACATATCACAACCTAACGTGCCGAGACCACTATTGCTGTCCTCGCATAGCCAAGCAGAATATTCTAGTGATCAGTAGGGCGCAGAAATCCGCCGCAATGCAGTGTACAGCACAGTAGCCAGATATATCCAGACATTACCTGATCTAACCTAAATAATCGAACCGCAGCATAACTCACCATAACATTCCGAGACTACTATTGCTGCCATTCCCAGAGCCAAGCGAAGCATATGAGTGGAAAGTAGAGAGAAGGAACCTATAGAATCGCAGTGTACATACCAAAAGACAAAGCTACCGTATCCTAACGTAACTTGGGATATGAAGGCTTCCACTTTAGTGCTATACTCTGCTGTTCGGTTGATTTCCGCACTTTACATTCCTCTACTATACTCTACTCTACACTGGGGAGGCCAGCCATGGCGGTCGTGGCACGATAGGTTGTGGTAGGTTACATTCGTTTATGTTATGTTATGTTAGGTTTGGTTAGGTTGACAAAGACTTTTATGCATCACACTGATATACGGTAGATTTCTGCGCTCTGCTGTGGTCTCATACGCTCTGCTTTGCTCGGGGGGGGGGGCAGCAA
>NW_016909351.1:0-9760 GCF_001483705.2 Eufriesea mexicana | reverse complement strand
GATTGGATACTTTCGACTTTGGCGCTGTGCACTGCAATTCGGCAGATTTCTGCGCTCCACCGTGCTCTGATATGCTCTGCTTGGCTCTGGGGAGGCCAGAAATAGCTGCGGTGACACGCGACATTGAGCTGTGTTACGTTTGGTTAGGTTACGTTGGCACGGGTTAGGTTTGGATGCCTTTGTCCTTTCTGCTATTCACCGGCACTCTATTCATTTCTGCGTTCGACTCTTATCAAATATGTTCTGCCCGCCTCTGCCGAGGTCAGGAGAAGTGGTCGCGGCACGTAAGGTTTTGACATGCTACGCTTGGTTAGGCTTGGTTTGGCTGCGTTTGGTAGCGGTAGCGTTGACTATTGTGCTATATACTCTCATTACGGGGACTTATCCGCGCTACTGTTCTCTGATATGCTCTACTTTGCTCTGCCGAAGCGAGAAAGTGTGGCCGCGAGATGTTAGGCTGATCTACATTACGTTCGGTTTGTTTATGTTATCATGGTTTAGGTTTGGAGATCATTGCCTTTTCCGCTATACACCCCGACTTTACTGATTTCTACGCCCTACTCTCGCCTAATATGATCTGCATGGCCCTGGGTAGGACAGAAATGTCGGCCGCGCCATGTTAGGTTGAGCTAGATTACGTTTGGTTAGCTTACGTTAGCATGGGATACGTTTGGGACTGCTCTGGCTTTTGAACTGCAGACTCTTATTCTGTGGACTTCTGCGCTCCACTGTGCACAATCGCACTCTGTCTGCGGCCCGGGACGCCAGGAATAGTGGACGCGCAGAACAGGTTATGTTATGCTACGTCTGGTTACTTAAGACTTGGTTCGGTTAGGATAGGGTAGCTTTGCCTCTTGATCTATACACTGCTATTACGTGGATTTCTGCGGCCTACTGTGCTCTAATATGCTCTGCTTGTCTTGGGGAAGACAGCAACAGTGGTCTCGGCATGTTACTCCGTTCTCAGCTAAGTTTGGTTATGTCACAATTTCTTAACCTACGAAAGGATAGCTTTAACTTTTATGCCATACACTGCTATTCGGTGGACTTCTGCGATCCAGTGCGATCTAATATGTTCTGCTCGACTCTGGGAAGGCCATCAATCGTGGACGATTGGTGCCACGATTGGTTCAGCTATGCTACGTTTGGTTTGGTCAGATTAGGATGATTTTGACTAGGATGGCTTTGACATTTGTGCTATGCACTGCTATTCGGTTTACTTCTGCGCTCTACATTGCTCTACTATACTATGCTCGACTCTCCAATGGCCAGCAATAGTGGTCGCGGGAAGGAAGGTTGAGCTAGAATAAGTTTGGTTTGGTTAGGTTACGTTGCGTTAGGTTAGGATAGCATTGACCTTTGCGCTACACACTGCTGCTCTATTGACCTCTGCGATTTACTGTGCGCTATCACACTCTGCTTGCCTCTGGGGACGACATGCATAATGGTCGCCGCACGTTGGGTTGAGTCACGTTACGCTTGGTTATGCTATGTTTGGTTACGTTTTGCTGGGATAGCTTTTACTCTTGCGATATACGCTGCTATTCCATGTATTTCTACGTGCCACTGTGATCTATTATTCTCTTCTCTGCAATGTGGAGGCCAGAAATTGCGGCTGCGTCGCGTTATGTTGAGTTAAGTTACGTTTGGTTAGGTCAGGTTTCTTCGGATTCGGTTTGTAAATCTTTGACTTCTGCGCTATACACTTGAATTCAATGGCTTCTGTGCTATACGCTCCTCCAATATGCTCTGCTATCGATCGGGAGACCAGCAATAGCGGTCTCGGCACGTTAGGTTGAGTTATGCTATGTTTGCTCATGTTCCGATTGGTTACGATAGGGGAGGGTAGCTTTGGCATTAGTGCCATAGTCTGCTGCTAGGTCGATTTCTGCGCCATAGAGTGCCCTAATGCTTCCAGCTTGGTTCTGGGAAGGCCAGCCATAGTGGCCTCTGCACGTTATGTTGTGTCAGGTTTCGATTGGTTTGGTTGGGTCAGGCTAAGTTTGATCAGGATAGCTTTAACCTATGTGCTGTACGCTGCTATTCTGTGGAGCTCTGCGCCCTACGGTGCTCTAGTATGTCCTGCTTGGACCTGGGCAGCGCAGGAAATTCGGTCTCCGCACGTTAGTTTGGGTTAGTCTATGTTTGGATGAGCTCGGTTGGCTTGGGTTAGGTTTGGGCTGCTTTGACTTTTCTGATATACACCGCGATTCTATAGATTTCTGCGTCTTGCCCTCTACTAGTGAATTCTGCTTGGCAGTGGGGAGGACAGCAATGGTGGCCGCGGCAGGTTAGTATGAGTTAGGATACGTTTGGTTATGTTCTGTTGTTTCTGGGATAGGTTTGGGTAGCTCTGACTGTTCTGATATACACTGCGACCATATGGATTACTGGGTTCCCCTCTCGGTTAATGTGCTCTGCTGGGCTCTGTGGAGGCCAGCATTAGTGGTCGCGCGACGTTAGGTTGAGTTAGGTTACGTTTGGTTATGCCACGATTGGTTAGGTTAGGAGGGGTAGTTAGACGTTAGCTATATAGCCTGCTATTAGGAGGAATTCCGCATCCTACTGTGCACTAGTATTTTCACCTCGGCTCTGGGGAGGGCAGCAATAGCGATCTCGGCTCGGTAGTTTGAGTTATGATACATTTGGTCATATTCTGTTGCTTTTGGCCTAGCTTTGGGTAGCTTCGACTATTCTGATGTACACTGCGATTCTATGGACTTTTGCGCTCTACTCTATACTAATGTGTTCAGATTGGCTCTGTGGAGACCTGGAATAATGGTCGCAGCACGATAGGTTGAGTTTTGTTACGTTCGGTCATGTTACGGTTGGTTACGTTTGGAGATGATAGCCTTGACACCAGATCTATAGTCTGCTATTAGGTGGATATCTTCGCCATAGAGTGCTGTAATGCTATCTAGTTGGCTATGTGAATGCCAGCAATAGTGGCCTCTGCACGTAAAGTTGTGTCACGTTACGTTCGATTTGGTTGGGTCACGCTAAGTTTTGTCAGGGTAGCTTTATCTTTTTTGCTGTACACCGCTATTCGGTGCATTTCTGCACTCTACTGTGCTCTAGTATGTCCTGCTTGGCTCTGGGAGGGGCTGCAATTGCGGTCTCGGCACGTTAGGTTTAGTTAGGCTATGTTTGGCTATGTTCCGTTTGTTTGGGTTATGTTTGTGCAGCATTGACTTTTCTGATAAACGCTGCTGTTATTTCGACTTCTGGGTCCTGCTCTCCACTAATATGTTCTGCTTGGCTCTCGAAAGGCCTGCAATAGTGGTCGCGGCACGTTAGGTTGAGATCGATTACGTTTGGATATGCTACGATTGGTTCGGTTAGGAGAGGATAGCTTTGACTCTAGTGCTATAGTCTGCCATTATGTGGATTTCTGCGCTCTCCAGCGCTATAATATTTTCAGCTTGGCTCTGGGAAGGCTAGCATCAGTGGTCTCGGCACTATATGTTGGGTCTGGTTACGATCAGTTATGATGGGTTAGGGCCACTATGGTTAGGGTAGCATTAACTTTTGTGCTGCACATTGCTCTTCTGTGGTTTTCTGCGCTCTACTGTGCTCTAGTATGTCCTTCTCGGCTCTGGAGGGGGCAGCATTATCGATCTCCGCACGCAAGGTGGTTTTAGCCTATGTTCGGTCATGTTCTTTTTGTTTGGGCAATGTTTGGGTAACCTTGACTTTACTGATATAGACTACGTTCTACTCTCCACTAATCTGCTCTGCTTGGCTCTTGGGAGGTCGTCAATAGTAGTGGCGTCACGTTAGGATGTGTTTGGTTACGTTTAGTTATGTTACGGTTGGTTACGTTAGGTGAGGATAGCATTTGACTTTAGTACCATATTCTGCTATTAGGTGTACTCCTGCGACCTGCTGTACTGTAATATTCGCAGCTTTGCTCTGGGAAGGCTAGCAATAGTGGCCTCGGAGATTTACGTTGTGTCGGGTTATGTTCAGTTATGTTGGGTTGGACTATGTTCGGTTATGGTAGCTTTAACTTTTGTGTTGTACACTGATATTCGGTGCTTATCTGCGCTCTACTGTGCTCTAGTATGTCATGCTTGGCCCAGAGTAGGGCAGCAATAGTGGTCTCGGCATGATAGGAAGTGTTAGGCTATGTTCGGCAATCTTACGTTTGTATGGGGTAAGCTTGGGTAGCTTCGACTGTTCCGATGTACACTACGATTTTGCGGATTTCTGCGGTCTACTCTCCACTAATGTGCTCTGCTTGGCTCTGGGTAGGCCAGCAATAGTGTTCGCGGCACGTTTGGTTGAGATTGGTCACGTTTGGTTATGTCAAGATTTGTTAGCTTAGGAGATGAAATTTGATCTCGGCGATCTAGTCTGCTATTAGGTGTACTTCTGCGCCCTACAACTCTATAATGTTTTCAGTTTCGCTCTGGGAGGGCCAGCAATAGTGGTCTCGGCACGTTATGTTGAGTCAGGTTACATTCAGTTAGGTAGGTTCGGGCTAAGTTTGGTCAGGGTAACTTCAGCTTCTGTGCTGTACGCTGCTATTCGGTGGATTTCTGCGCTCTACTGCGCTCTAGTATGTCCTGTTCGGCTCTGGGGATGCCACAAATGGTGGACGCAGCACGCCTGTGTAGGCTAGGATAAGTTCTGCTATGTAACGATTCCCTAGGTTCGGAGAGGATAGCTATGACTTTAGTGCTACAATCTACTGTTAGATGGACTCCGGCGCCCTACAGTCTTCTAATATTTTCAGCTTCGCTCTGTCAAGGCCAGCGAATGTGGTCGGGGCAGGCTACAATGTGTCACGCTAGCTTCCGTTAGATTGGTTCGGGCTAAGTTTAGTCAGGGTAGCTTTAACATCTGTGCCGCGCACTGCTATTGGGTGGATTTCTGCGATCGATTGTGCTCTGGTATGTCCTGTTCTGCTCTGGGGATGCCAGAAATAGTGGCCGCAGCACGCCTGTGTAGGTTAGGATGTGACATGTTATGTTACGATTCTCCAGGTTAGGAGAGGATAGCTTCGACTATAGTGTCACAGTCTGCTATAAGTCGTATGCTTGCTCCCTGCAGAGCTTGAATATTTTCAGCTTAGCTTTGTGAAGGCCAGCAATAGAGGTCTCGGCACATTACGTTGATTCACGTTACGTTCGGTTGGGTTGGTTTAGGAAAAGTTCGGTCAGTATATTTTTATCTTTTGAGACGCACGCTGCTATTCGGTGGAATTCTGCGCTCTGCTGCGCTCTAGTATGTCCTTATTGGATCCGGGGATGCCAGAAATGGTGGTCGCAGAACGTCAGTGTAGGGTAGGATACGTCCAGTTATGTTACGATTCTCTAGGTTAGGAGAGGATAGCCTTGACTTTAGTTCCGTAATCTGCTGTTA
The DNA here is from genome assembly GCF_001483705.2 of Eufriesea mexicana. Taxonomy (NCBI): domain Eukaryota; kingdom Metazoa; phylum Arthropoda; class Insecta; order Hymenoptera; family Apidae; genus Eufriesea; species Eufriesea mexicana. The sequence continues at coordinate 4,393 of NW_016909351.1, read as the reverse complement.
GGCGGATTTCTGCACCCGACAGTGCCTTAATATTCTCAGCTTGGCTCCGGGATCGCCAGAAATAGTGGTCTCGGCCGGTTATATTGAGTCATGTTATGTTCTGATAGATTGGGTCAGGCTAAGCTTGGTCAGAGTAGCCGCAACTTTTGTGCTGCACACTGCTATTCGGTAGATCTCTGCGCTCTACTGAGCTGTAGTATGTCCTGCTTGGCTCTGGGATGGGCAAAAATAACGGTCTCAGCAGGTTAGGTAAAGACAGGCTACATTTGGTTTTGTTCCATTGGTTTGGGTTAGGCTTGGGTAGCTCTTACTTCCCAGATAGTCACTGCGATTAATCGGATTTCTGCGGGCTATTCTCCAATAGTGTGTTCCGCTTGACTCGGGGGAGGCCAGAAATATTGGTCGCGTCACGTTAGGTTAAGTTAATCTACGTTTGGTCATATTGCGTTTGGTTTGGTTAGGAGGGGATAGCTATGACTTTAGTGCTATAGTCTGCTGCTAGGTGTACTTCTGCGCCACACAGTGCTCTAATGTTTTCAGTTGGTTCTGGCAAGGTCAGCAACAGTTGCCTCGGGCCTTTATGATAAGTCAGGTTACGTTCGGTTAGGTTGGGTCAGGCTAAGTTAAGGCAGGATAGCTTTAACTTTTGTGCTGTACACGGCTCTTCGGTGAATTCCTGCGCCTTGATGTTCTCTCGCACGTCCAGCTTGGCTCTGGGGAGGGCAAAAATAGCGGTCTCGGTACTGTAGGTTGAGTCAGGCTACGTTTGGCAATGTTCTGTTGGTTTCGGTTATGTTTGGGTAGCTCAGACTTTTCTCACATACACTGCGATTAAATGGACCTCGGCAGTCTACCCTCCACTAGTGATTTCCACTTGACTCCGTGGAGGACAGAAATAGTGGTCGGGGAACGTTCGGTTCAGTTAGGCTACGTTTGGTCATTTTACGGTTGGTTATGTTAGGAGAGGATAGTTTTGGCTTTAGTGCCATAGCCTGCTGTTAGGCGGACTCCTGCTCCCTACAGTGCTTCGATATTTGCAGCTTAGCTCTGGAAAGGCCAACAAAAGTGTTCTCGGCACACTACGTTGATTCACGTTACGTTCGGTTCGGTTGGTCTAGGATATTTTGGTCAGGATATCTTTAACATTTGTGCTGTACACTGCTATTCTATATATTTCTGCGCTCTATTGTGTTCTAGCTTGTCCTGCTTGGCTCTGGTGAGTGCAGCAATAGCGGTATCTGCACGTTAAGTTTATTTATGTTATGTTCGGTTATTTTCTGCTGGTCTGAGTTAGGTGTGGGTAGCATTGACTTTTCTGATATACACTGTGTTCATACGAGATTCTGCGTTCTACTCTCTACTAATGTGTCCTGCTTGTCTCTGGGGTGACCAGCAACAGTGGTCTCGGCACGTTGGGTTGAGCTACGTTACGTTCCGGTATGTTACAGTCGGATATGTTAGGAGAGGATTGCTTTGGCATTAGCGCTAGGGTCTGCTATTAGGTGGGTTTCTGCCTTCGACAGCGCTTTAATATTATCAGCCTGATCCTGGGACTGCCAGCAAAAGCGGTCTCGCGTCGTTATGGTGAGTCAGGTTACGTTCGGCTAAGGAGGGTCAGGTTAAGTTTCGTTAGGGTAGCTATAACCTTTGTGACGTACACTGCTATTCGGATGATTTATGCACTCTACTGCGCACTAGGATATGCTGCTTGTCTCTGGAGAGGCCGGTAAGGGTGTCCGCGGCACGACAGTGTAAGCCAGGATACGTTTGGTTATGTAACGATTCATTAGGTTAGGAGATGATAGCTAGGACTTTAGTCCTATAATCTGCTATTAGGTGGATTGTTGCGTCCTACAGCGCTCTAATATTCTCAGTTTGGCTCCGGCAAGGCCAGGAATAGTGGCCTCAGCACGTTAAGCTGGGTCATGTTACGAACGTTTCGCCTGGGTTAGGCAATGTTTGGTAATGATAGCTTTAACTTTTGTGCTGTACACGGCTATTCGATATATTTCCGCGCTCTACCGTGCTCTAGTATATCCTGCTTGGCTCTGTGGTGGGCAGCATTAGCGGTCTCGGCACGTTGTGCTATACAGACTATGATTAGTTATGTTCTGTTGGTTTGGGTTAGGCACAGGTAGCTATGACTTTTCTGATATACACTGCGATTATACGGTTTTCTGCGTTCCACTCTCCACTGGCGGGTTCCGCTTGACTCTGGGGAGGACAGCAATCGTTGTCGCGGCACGTTACGTTGAGTTAGGTTACGTTCGGTTGGGTTACGTTTGGTTTGGTTAGGAGAGGATAGCTGCGAATTTAGTGTTATTGTATGCTATTCGGTGGATTTCTTCTCTCTAGAGTGTTCTAGTATGTCCTGCTCGGCTCTGGGGGAGGCATCAATTGCGGTCTCGGCACGATGGGTTGATCTGTACTATGTTTGGTTATGGCCTGTTGGTTTGAGATTGGTTTGGGCAGCTTTGACAATTCTGATATGCACTGCGGTTATATGGATTTCCGCGTTGTACTTTCTATTAGTGTTTTCTGCTTGGCTCTGGGGTGACCAGCAAACATGAGCGCTACTCGATAGGTTGAGTTACGTTACGTTACGTTATGATACGGTTAGATATGTTAGGTGAGGATAGCTTCGACCTTAGTGCTATAGCCTGCTATTAGGAGTATTCCTGCTTCAGACAGTGCATTAATATTCATACCTTGGCTCTGGGAAGGAAAGCAACGGTGGTGTCGGCACGTTATTCTGAGTCAGGTTACGTCCGGCTAGGTTGGGTTAGGACATGTTTGGTTATGGTTGCTTCTATATTTGTGCTGTACACTGCTATTCGACGTAATTCTGCGCTCTACTGCGCTTTAACAGGTTCTGTTGGCTCTGGGGAGGGCACGATTATCGGTATCTGCACGTTAGGTATATTTGTGTTATTTTCGGTTATTTTCTGTTGCTTTTGGTTGGGTCTGAGTAGCATTGACTTTTCTGATATACACTGCATTCATATGGGTTTCTGCGTTCTACTATGTATTAATGTGTTCTGCTTGCCTCTGTGGTGGCCAGCAATAATGGCCAGCAATAATGGTAGAGTGAAGGTACGTTTGCCTATGCTAGGTTTGGTTAGGTTAGTAGAGGTAGCTTTGACATTAGTGGTATACTCGGCTATTATGTGGATATCTACTCCCTACAGTGCTCTAATGTTTTCGGCCTGGCTCTGAAAAGGTCAACAATAATGGCCTCTGCATGTTTCGATGGGTCATGTTACGATCGGTTGTGCTGTGTCAGGCTAAGTTTGGTCAGGTTAACCATAACTTCTGTGCTGTACACTCCTGCTAGGTGAATTTCTGCCCTCTATAGTGCTCTAGTACGTCCTGCTTGGCTCTGGGAAGGGCAGCAATAGCGGTCTCGGCACGTAAGTTTGAGTTTGGCTATGTTCGGTTATGCTGTGTTGGTTTGGGTTAGGTTTGGCTTGTTCCGACTCTTCTGATATACAACGTGATTCTATGGATTTCAGCATTCAACCCTCTACTAATGTGTTCTACTTTGGCCCTGAGGTGGCCAGCAGAAGTGGTCGCGGCACAATAGGTCTAGATATGCTACGTTTCGTTATGTCACGATTAGTTAGGTTAGGAGAGGGTAGCTTTAACTTTAGCGCTATTGTCCTCTATTAGGTGAATTTCTTCGCCATACAGTGCTCTAATGCTTTCAGTTTGGCTCTGCGAAGACTAGCAATAGCGGTCTCTGCGCGTTAATTTGAGTTATGTTGGGTTTGGTCATGTTACGATTGGTTAAGTTAGGAGGCGATAGCTTTGTCTTTAGTGCTGTAGTTTACTATTATCTGGTTCCATGCGCCCTGAAGTCCTATAATATTTTCAGCTTGGCTCTGGTAATGAGAGGAATAGTGGTTTCGGTACGTTATGTTGTGTCATGTTACGTTCGGCTAGGATGGTTTAGGATAAGTTTGGTCAGGGTAGCTTTAACTGTTGCGCAGTACACTGCTTTAGGTGGATTTCTGCGATCTGTTGTGTTCTAGTATATCCTCCTTCGCTTCGGGGTGGACAGCAATTTCGGTCTCGGCACATTAGCTTCAGTTAGGCTATCGTTGGTTGTGTTCTGATTGTTTGTGTTATGTTTGTGTTGCTTAGACTTTTCTGATATACATTGCGATTTTGTGGACTTCGGCGTCCTACTCTACACTATTGTGTTCCGCTTAGCTCTGTGGTGACCAGCAGCAGTGCTAGCGGCACGCATAGCTGAACAAGGTTACGTCTGGTTATGTCACGATTGGTCATTGGCCCTACAGTACTGTAATATTTTCAGCTTGGCTATGGCAATGACAGGAATAGTGGTTTCGGCACGTTATGGTGAGTCAGGTTGCGTTCGGTTATGGTGGAT
>NW_016909350.1:5335-8264 GCF_001483705.2 Eufriesea mexicana | reverse complement strand
TTCACTGCGACGCAATTGCCAGGACGCCTCCGCGCTGCAACCGCAGCTCCCTCCCGGCGCGACGGGAAATCGCACCCAAAACGATCATGTCCATGCGCGCGAGACAGGCCGATTGCAGGCACAAACAATCCGCATGCCTCCTCATCCGCATGCCTCCTCACCGAAACGCACACACACCCTGAGGACGCCGCGCGAACATCACGCGACGCCACGTGCCCGGACCACGGTCTTTCGAACAGAGGGCCTCCTCACGCCAGACCGTGGTCACCCTGATCTAGGTTACAACGGGAGAGAGAAACGATCTCCCCGGCAGTACGTACATGGTCGCTCGCAAAGGCGGAGGTCTAACGTGTTAACACACCCGGCAGAGCGCGCGCCGCCCCCCGGCGACGCGATTACAGCCTCCGCCGCCCAACGAGGGAGGAGCACGCGCTACGCTCGCGGGCTCTCTCCGCGGCGTCCTCCTGTAACATAACCGCCTCGCAGAAGGAGGCCACCGCACGCCACGCCCCGGAGCTTTCCGTCATCCGCGCCACGACGTCGGAGAGTGAATGGTCCCCACCCACCACGCAACAAAGTACCCGGCGCTCGCGAGACCGCGCCGGACATTCCTCCAGCGTGTGCTGCGCCGTGTCCCGCCCTTCCCCGCATTGCTGACAACGCGTCGCGCGTTCCCGCCCGATACGACACAGGTACTCCCCGAAGCACCCGTGAACGGTTAGCACCAGTGTCAGGCGGAAAGTGTGCCGGATACCGCTGCGCCCCCATGCATCCAGCACGGGGAGCACATCCTCGATGGCCCGGTGCCGCCGGCTGCTCGGCTTCCTCAGCAGAGCTCGACAGGCTGTCATCAAGGAATGTGAGGCCCTTTGCCTCAACGAAACGGCCCCATCTTCAGGAGCACCGCCACCACCAGCGTGTAGGGGTCCGTAGATACGGGCCTCCCCCGCCGTTTGCATTTCGAACGGCGGAACACCCGCCAGGACTATCGCCGGCTCGCGGGATATCGTGCGCTAACCGCGCAGGATCCTGGTCGCCATCCTGCGAGCAACTTGCCGAAGAATCGCCAGACTGCGCGGGCCAGCGACCAGGTCGTTCGCCCAGATCGGAGCCCCGTAAAGTGCCACCGTGCGAACGGCTCCCCTGTAGAGGCGGCGCACCCGCCCCTCTGGACCGCCCGGGATGGGCGGCAGGCGACACAGCGGCACTGCCATACATTCCAGGTGTGGTTCCAGCACGAGAAAATGCTCGTCCAACTTCCTGTGGCTATCGAGGTCGAGACCGAGAAATTTCATACGGTCCCGTACCTCGACCACGACGTTCCCCACGCGCATCAGAGGCTTGGGATGCTTCCCGTGGTTCCGATGGCAAAACCACATTGCCTAGGCCTTCTCGGTGGAGATGGTGAGCCCCAGACGCTGGATGCTATTCGCGACGACGACCACGCCGCTTTCAGCGCGCAGCGTGGCCTCCGCCCAACTCGACCCGGCGGCCATCACCAGCGTGTCGTCCGCGTAACACGTAAGGCTCAGGCCGCGGGTGAGGGGACTGCGCAACACGGCGTCGTATGCGAGGTCCCAGGTGATTGGCCCGATTACCGATCCCTGTGGAACCCCGCAGTTCGTCGCCCGCACGACGGCAGACTCTCGTCCGCGGTACTCGATCGAGCGCTCCGCCAAATAATCGCGGATAACCGCTGTCACGTATTGGGGAACCCTGTGGTACAACACGGCACACCGGATGGCGGCCAAGGGCAGGGTGTAGAAGGCGTTGGCGTTATCCTCACCGACCGCAACCACCCCCCCGCCCCGGTCAACGGCAGCCTCCGACAGGGTACGAACTCGCACAATCGCGTCGATCGTCGACCGACACTGCCTGAATCCGAAATTGCTGACGCTGAGGTCGGGACACACGTCCGTTAAATGCTCTTGGAGGCGGGCACATAGAACGCGCTTGAAGAGCCTGCCCGCCTCATCGAGCAGGCATAGCGGCCGGTATGCCTTCGGAGAGTCCGGCGACTTCCATGGTTCCGTGATCAGCACGACCCTCGCTCTCCTCCAACGTTCCAGGAAGCGACCGGTCCTGAGGCAGCTGTCGAACTGCAGCCGCACACGGCCAACCCACGCCTCCAGAGCAAGTGCAAAGGCTCGGCCTGATATGCCGACCGGTCCGGGGGCGGTGCTCCTCGCCCACATCGTAACGACCGCACGGCCCAACTCCTTGCTCGAGACCCCCAGCTCTTCGTACCATCCGACCACTTACAATCGCACTGCAACGGGTTGCACCACCTCCTCAGCCACCACCGGGAAGAGGGTGTCGATCACCCGCCGCTGGAGGTCGAGGTCCATACCATCGGCCACGGGGTGCGCCCATGCCCTTAACTACCCCATTAATAATTTGTAGGGGCGCCCCACAGATCGCTTTGGAGCGTTGCGAGGAGTTCGTCCCATTGCCGACATTTGGCACTGCGTATCTCCCTCCGGAGGTCGCACACCGCGGACCGGTACTAGCGATAGTGGCGTGCGATATCCTAGGCGGACACCGCGCGTCGTCGACGCCACGCCCAGGTGTACTGACTGCGGGCGAGCACGCAGAGTGCCCAGGCACCATTTCCGCCGACCACCAGGGCACTGCACCCAGTGAATATGGCTCTCTCACCCGCCGCATGGCGACGACGCACGCGCGCGTCATCCCCGCCACAGCCGCTCCACACCTAACCCAACTCCGTCGTTTCCGCGCCCGACGGCCCCATCCGCCCGGCGACGGCCTGGACGGCCTCGGCGAAGAGGTCGCACTCGAGGTGCCCGAGCGCCCATCGCTGCGTGGTGGCGTGCTTCCCGCTGGGTGGATCCAGACCTGTGCGAGGAGTGACGGCAGGCATCATGGTGACGTGGAGGTGGTCGCTAAGCGTTTCCACTTCCAGGGCCAC
>NW_016909350.1:0-3793 GCF_001483705.2 Eufriesea mexicana | reverse complement strand
GCGCGCGAGCGGAGCTCGACCCGTGGCGCGGCGCCCCGTCTCACCGCCGGCTCCCTTCGGCGCAACGGTGGGCACTCTAGCGGGCAGTTGCGGGGCAGCGGCCGCCTGCCGCTGCGGTCGCTTCTCTCGCCTACCGATGACGAGAGACCACCTGGCCTCTGCGTCCTTCCCGGCTACGACCGGGGCCGCGATCGGCGCCTTCGCCGGGGCGTCAGCAGGCCCGCCAGGGGAAGCGCCAACGACAGCGTCCGCCGAGGCCACCTGTCCAGGCCGCGCGCGCAGGCCGGCTGTTGAACTCGCTTGCTCCGGTGCTCGGGCAGACGCAACCCGCCCGGCCGCCACGGGAAGCGTACGCACGAGCTCCTGCAGCTTTGCGTCGGTTCGGAGACTGAGTGCCACGAGTGCAGCTTCCATACCGAACTCGGGCGCCGTTGCCACTCCTCCGGCGCCGGCGGACGCACGCAGCTTTCGAGCGGGCGCGGGGCCGACGGTTACCCGCCTCCGCCCCAGAGTCAACTCCGCGCGCAAGGATGCGGTCACCGCCTGCTGGGAGGCATCGTTCTCTCGCAAGTCGAATATGACCGTCTGCCTGGAGACATCCTTCTCCCGAAGACCGGCTATCTCCGCTATCAGCACGCGGACCATCTCCGCCATTGTCTCCTGGGCACGGACGGCTGTTACTTGGGGACTCATCTCCCAGCCGGACGAGTCTACAACCTTGGCGCACATGCGGAAGGCGCCGACGTATGTGCCGTGCAGATTTTTACTCATGCCTGCCATCGTTTCTATCCTTGCGCAATTCTCCGATATAACGGCAGACATTTCCACAGCAGACAGCGGAAGGTGCGCACTGGCGAGCTCCTCCCGCGTGGAGAGGGTAGCCTTCGCCCGGCTTATGCTTGTGGATTTCGGGGCCAGTTCAATATCCTCCAAACCTTCGAGTGGGTCATATTCCCCCGCTACCGCACTCCGCTGGCGCTTCGCCGTCTACGCGGGGGACTCCCACGAAGACGACGTTTCGCCGTAGTCCGTTACGCTGACGGCCCCAGCGAAGGAGGAGCTCTCCCCCACGTGGTCCGCCGGCAACGCCTTTCGCAATGTGTTGCGACGAGTCGCGCGCCTCGTAGAACCTGCAGCAGGGCTAAGTGCCCTGCCATTCGACGAGGAAAGCTCCACTGGAGCCGCGTCGACACCAGTAACTATAACCGTACCTTCCCTCCTAGGTGAACTGTCTGGCTTCCCCGGGATGATTGCCACTGGATGGGTTCCGAGCCCCTGCTCCGCCGCTTGCTTTGTGCCTTGACCCTCGGCCCAAGTATCCCTAGCAGGGCAGGCGCGCGTCACCGCGGCAGACAGTGGGCACTATTCCTCGCCTACCTGCGCCGTAGCGGCGTCCACAACTTCGTCGATGCCAGGAAAAGAGAAAAAAAGAGAAAAACTTCCAAACAAATTCAATTTTTATCGGAACCACGACACACTCCGCGACGCGAGTCCCAGGCCACGTGCGCCAAGCACCACACGCACAGAATGGCACTAATTCACGCGCCAGATGACGCACCTTTCCGCCGAAGATACGTCCCAATCGCAGGAGCGCCGTGAACACGTCCGTCTCGCTCGACATTCAGAGCGGCACTACACTCGAGGCTATCCAAACGTAACGCAACGTAACCTATCCTAACGGAACGTAATATATCTCAAACTAACGTGCGGCGACCACTACTACTGTCCACCCGATAGTCGAGCAGAGTATAGTTGAGCAATGTACAGCCCAGATATCCACCGAATTGTAGTGTATACCAGAAAAGTAGAGCTACCCTGTCCTAACATAGCCAAACGTAGCATAACCGAACGCAACCTAACACAGACTAACGTGCCGAGAGTACTATTGCTGGACACCACCTAGCCACGCAGGATATACTAGAGCGCAGTAGAGCGCAGAAAGGCACCATGCTGCAATACATTGCACAAAGGTGGAAGATATCCTAGCCCAACCAGGCGCAACCTATCCTGACCAAATGAGCAACAATTAAACCTAACGTGCCGAGACCACTATTACCAGCCTCCTCAGAGCCACGCAAAATGTACTAGAGTACAGTAGATCGCAGTAACCCACCGCATTGCAGCGTACAGCAGAAAAGAGGAAGCTGTCCTCACCAAACCTGTCTTAACCTAACCTAACCGAACGTAGTATAACTCTACATGATGTGCCGAGACTTGTATTGCTGACCTTCCCAGAGCCAAGCAGAGTATACTAGAGCAATGTAGAGCGCAGAAATCTGCCTAATAGCAGTGAATGCCACGAAAGTCACAGTCACCCTATCCTAATCTAACCAAACTTAACATAACCAAACGCAACGTATCTCAGTCTAAATTGCCGAGAGCACTACTGCTGGCTTCTCCATTGCCGTGCAGAGTATACTAGAGCACAGTAGAGCGCAGCAATCCACAGCATTGCCGTGTATAGCGCAAAAGTGGAAGAAACGCTAGCGTAACCTGTCCCACCCTAACCTAACCAAACGTATCATGACTGAATGTAATGTGCCGAGATCAGTGTTGCAGGCCTTCCGAGAGCAAGGCAGAACATATTAGAGCTAGGTAGAGCGCAGCAATCCGCCGAATAGCAGTGTTTAACACAAAAGTCATATCTACCCTGTCCTCACATATCCCAACGTAGTATAACCAAATGCAACCTAACCTTACATATCGTGACAAGACCACTATCTCTGGCCTCCCCAGAGCCGAGCAGAACATACTGGAGCAGAGTAAAGAGTACATGTCCTACAAATAGCAAAGTATATTAAAAAAGGCCAAGAAATCCTAACCTAACCCCACCTAACCTAACCTAACCAAACTTAGAATAACAAAGCCTAACGTGCGGAGGTCTCTATTCCTGGCCTCCCCAGAGCCAAATGTCCTACAAATAGCAGAGTATATTAAAAAAGTCCAAGAAATCCTAACCTAACCCCACCTAACCTAACCTAACCAAACTTAGGATAACAAAGCCTAACGTGCGGAGGTCTCTATTCCTGGCATCCCCAGAGCCAAGCATAACAGATTAGAGAAAAGTAGGGCACAGAAATCTACGAATAGTTGTGTATAACACAAATGGCAATGCCACCCTAGCCAAACGTAACCTGACAAAACATCACGCGCAGAGGCCACCATTTTCGTACGTAAATCTACGAATAGTTGTGTATAACACAAATGGCAATGCCACCCTAGCCAAACGTAACCTGACAGAACATCACGCGCAGAGGCCACCATTTTCGTACATCCCAGATCCAAGCTGCGTATTTTGAGGCACAGTAGGGCGCAGAATTCCACCTAATAGCAGACCATATAACTAATGTCAAGGCTATCCTTTCCTAACCTAACCAATCGTAACATGACAAAGCGTAACCTATCCAAACCTAACGTGCCGAGAGCACTATTGCTGGCCTCCCGACTGTGGAACAGAGAGCAGTAGAGCAATGTAGAGCGTAGAAATGCTCCGACCGGCGGTGTATAGCACAAAAGTCAGAGCTATCGTCGCCTAACCTAGCCAAACGTAACACCAGCAGACGTAACATAACCCAAAATGACGCTCCGCGACCGCTGCTGCTGGCCTCGTGAGAGCTAAGCAGATTATAGCAGAGCAATGCGGAACGCCGTAATCGTCCGAACAGCAGTGTATGGCGCAAGAGTCGAAGCCTCACGTACCAAACAAATCCAAACCTGACCTAACCAAACGTAATGTAACTCAACCTAATGTGCGGCGAACACAGCTGCTGGCAGCCACGGGTCCAAGCAGATT
>NW_016909349.1:0-857 GCF_001483705.2 Eufriesea mexicana | reverse complement strand
GCATCCACTCATGCACACATACATGCATCCATGCGTCTCTACATCAATACATACATCCATCCACATATCCATCCATCGACACATGCATCCAACCATACACCTACCCATCCATGCACCCATCCATTCGTCTATGTATCCCTTCATCCACCCATCCATCCATCCACACTTCCGTCCATCCACCTCTCCATTGATCCAGCCAAGTATCCACACATCCATACATCCGAACATACATTCATTCGTACATCCATTCATCCATACATCCATACCTACATACATCCATACTTCCATACATCCAAGCATTCATACATACACACATACATACGTACATACATCCATACATCCACACATACGTACATTCGACGCTCCATACCTAAATCCATCCATACATCCACCCATCCATCCTTCCACCCATCCATCCGTCCATACATCCACACAACCATACATCCATCCTTCCATACAACTTACATACAACCACACATACATCCATACATACGACTATACATGCAACCATACATACATCGATACATTCTTCCATGCATGCATACATCCATCCTTCCGCACACCCCGCCATCCATACGTCCACCCACCTATTCATCCGTCCATCCATGAAACCATACATCCGTACATACTTCCATACACACATCGATACATACTTCAATGCATCCATACATCCGACCTTCCGCACGTCCATTCATCCATAAGTCCAGCAAACCTATACATCCGTCTATCCATAAATTCATACATCCTTACAAACATCCATACATACATCCATACATCCATACATCTATTCTTAGATATATACATCCATCCATAAATCCACCCATTCACACTTCCATGGTTCCATGAATCCATCCAGC
>NW_016909348.1:0-561 GCF_001483705.2 Eufriesea mexicana | reverse complement strand
TTAGGTTATGTTAGGTTAGGTTAGGTTACGTTAGGTCAGGTTATATTAGGATATCTTCGACTTGTGTTCTCTTCACGGCAATGCAGAGGATTTCTGCGAATTACTGTGCTCTAGAGTACTCTACTTGTCTCTGAGGAGGTCAGCAATAGTTGTCTTGTCATGTTAGGCTGAGATAGAATACCTATGGTTGTGTTATGTTTGGCTAGGATAGGATATGCTACTTCGACTTTTGTGCTTTACAATGCTATTCGAAGTATTTCTGCGCTCTACTGCGCTCTGCTCAAATATGCTCTACTTTGTCTGGTAAGGCCAGCAATCGTGGCCTCGGCTCGGCATGCTTTGTCATGTTACGTTTGGTTGTGTTAGGTCTTGTTAGGTTCAGTTAGGATAGCTTTGACTTCTTTGCTGTGCACTGCTATTCGGTGGTGTTCTGCGCTCTACTGTGCTCTAGTATGTACTGCTTGGTCCCGGGGAGACCAGTAGACGTGGTCTCGGTTTATTACATTGAGTTAGGCTACGTTTGGGTGTGCTAGGTTAGGACAGGTAAGGTTTGGATGTCCT
>NW_016909347.1:0-245 GCF_001483705.2 Eufriesea mexicana | reverse complement strand
CCTAACGCCTTCAAACCAATGGCAAGTACAGCCACCTACTTGGCAGAGGATAGGTCTATTCAAGGTCTATAATCTGTTGTCGCTTGGTTAATAGATCGCCCAGCGTCATCAACCAATCCCAAGGACAGCCATCTACTTGCCAGAGAATAGGCATTTCAAAATCTATAACCTGTTTTAGCTTTGTGAATATATCGCCTATCGCCTTCAATCCAATGGCAAGTACAGCCATGTACTTGCCAGAGAAT
>NW_016909346.1:762-991 GCF_001483705.2 Eufriesea mexicana | reverse complement strand
GCTTGGTGATTAGATCGCATATCGCCTGCAATCCAATGGCAAGTACAGCCAGATACTTGCCAGCGAATTGGTCTATTCAAAATTTATAGCCTGTTATAGCTTGGTGAATAGGTCGCCTAACGCCTTCAAACAATGGCTAGTACAGCCATCTACTTGCCAGAGAATAGGTCTATTCAAAATCTGTAACCTGTTATAGCTTGGTGAATAGATCGCCTAACGCCTTCAATCC
>NW_016909346.1:0-577 GCF_001483705.2 Eufriesea mexicana | reverse complement strand
GTACAGCCATCTACTTGCCAGAGAAAAGGTCTATTCAAAATCTATAATCTGTTTTAGCTTGGAGAATAGGTCGCCTACGGTCTTCAACCAATGGCAAGTACAGCCATCTACTTGCCAGAGAATAGGTCTCTTCGAAATCTATAACCTGTTATAGAATGGCGAAAAGATCGCATAACACCTACAATGCAATGGCGAGTACAGCCATCTACTTGCCAGAGAAAAGGTCTATTCAAAATCTGTAACCTGTTATAGCTTGGTGAATAGACCGCCTAACGCCTTCAATCCAATGGCAGGGACAGCCATCTACTTGCCAGAGAAAAGGTCTATTCAAAATCTGTAACCTGTTATAGCTTGGTGAATAGACCGCCTAACGCCTTCAATCCAATGGCAAGTACAGCCATCTTGTTGCCAGAGAATAGGTCTACTCATAATCGATAATGTGTTATAGCTTGGCGAATAAGTTGCCTAACGCCTTCAACCTATGGCAAGTACAGCCATCTACTTGCCAGAGAAAAGGTCTCTTCGAAATCTATGACCTGTTATAGCTTGGTGAATAGATTGACTAACGCCTTCAATC
>NW_016909345.1:0-1950 GCF_001483705.2 Eufriesea mexicana | reverse complement strand
CTATTGCTGGCCTCCTCAGAGCCAAGCAGAACGTACAAGAGTACACTATAGTCCGGAATTCCCACGAACAGCAGTGTACATCATAAAAGTCACAACTGCCCTATCCCAATATATCCAATCCTGTCATAGCTAAGCGTAACATAACCAAACCTAACGTGACACGACCACTATTTCTGGCCTTCACAGAGTCGAGTGGAACATATTACAGTAGAGTAGATGGCAGAAATCGATATAATCACAGTGCATTACACAAAAGTCGTTGCTATCCGAACATAACCCAGGTTAACGTAACCTAACCAAGCGTAGCATAAATTTTACAAATCGTTCCGCGACCACTGCCTCCGGTCTCCACTGAGCCACGCAGAATATAGTAGAGCGCAGTATGTCACAGAAATCCAACGAATAGTAGTGTATGGCACGAAAGTCAAAGCAACCATAACCAAAATTAGCCAAGCCTAGACTAGTCGAACGCAACCTTACCAAACATAACTTGCCACGAACCCTATTGCTCGCCTCCCAATAGTCGAGCAGAGTATAGTAGAGCAACGTATACCGCAGAAATTCTCCCGTAGCTGTGTACAGCGCAAGCATCAAAGAAATCCTAACCATGCCATCCTAACCTAACCGAACGAACCGTAACATAAGTAAGCCTCACGTGCCGGACCACCAATACTGGTTACCTCGGAACGAAGCAGGGCACATTAGAGTACAGCAGAGGGCAAAACTCCACCGAAAAAACAGTGTACAGCGTAAAAGTCAAGGTTATCGTACCCTAACCTATCCAAACGTAACACAAGCTTACGTAACCTCTATGAAGCTAACGTGCCGAGACCACATTTGCGGGCCTCCCCAGAGCCAAGCAGAATATACCAGAGTACAGTAGAGCGCAGAAATCCACAGCACTGCAGTGTGTAGCACAAAAATCAGACATACCCTAACCTAAGCTGTCCTAACCTAACCTACCCAAACGTATTGCAACACAACATAACGCGGCGAGATCAATATCACTGGCCTTCCCAGAGCCAAGCAGAGCTCACTGCCTCCGGTCTCCACTGAGCCACGCAGAATATAGTAGAGCGCAGTATGTCACAGAAATCCAACGAATAGTAGTGTATGGCACGAAAGTCAAAACAACAATAACCAAAATTAGCCAAGCCTAGACTAGTCGAACGCAACCTTACCAAACATAACTTGCCACGAACCCTATTGCTCGCCTCCCAATAGTCGAGCAGAGTATAGTAGAGCAACGTATACCGCAGAAATTCTCCCGTAGCTGTGTACAGCGCAAGCATCAAAGAAATCCTAACCATGCCATCCTAACCTAACCGAACGAACCGTAACATAAGTAAGCCTCACGTGCCGGACCACCAATACTGGTTACCTCGGAACGAAGCAGGGCACATTAGAGTACAGCAGAGGGCAAAACTCCACCGAAAAAACAGTGTACAGCGTAAAAGTCAAGGTTATCGTACCCTAACCTATCCAAACGTAACACAAGCTTACGTAACCTCTATGAAGCTAACGTGCCGAGACCACATTTGCGGGCGTCCCCAGAGCCAAGCAGAATATACCAGAGTACAGTAGAGCGCAGAAATCCACAGCACTGCAGTGTGTAGCACAAAAATCAGACATACCCTAACCTAAGCTGTCCTAACCTAACCTACCCAAACGTATTGCAACACAACATAACGCGGCGAGATCAATATCACTGGCCTTCCCAGAGCCAAGCAGAGCGTTTCAGAGCACATTAGAGCGCAGAAACGTAACGAATAGCGGCGTACAGCACAAAAGACATACTAGCCTGTCACAACTTAGCCAAACGCAACATAACCAAATGTAACATAACCCACCCTAATACGATGAGACCAACATTGCTGGCCCCACAAGGAAATGCAGAATGTCGTGGAGCACAGTAGCGCGCAGAAACCCACCGCATTGCAGTGAATATCA
>NW_016909344.1:4173-38959 GCF_001483705.2 Eufriesea mexicana | reverse complement strand
CTTTCCTCCATTTGTCAGGAAAAAAGTGATTCTCCCACATAGTATTATAGACTTTAAGTAGTAGCCTTACTGCAAATTTTGAATTAGATATTCAAATAATTATTGCTTAATCAACTTTAAGATAATTAAGATTTATAATAAGAATTTTATCAGTAAATTTAAAAAATTTAGCTTTTCTTCATTTATTTATTCGTGCTATATTGAAATCGTTAATATTTATATGTGTAGGAAGATATATTCATTATTTAAATAATAATCAAAATATTAAATTTTATAATGGAATATTGTATGTAATATTTATCCAATGAAAACAATAATTTTTATTTTTTTATTATTTACATTAACTGGTTTTCGTTTTTTAATTGGATTTTATTCTAAGGACATAATAATTGAAAATTTTTTGATCTCTAAAATGAATTTATTAAGAAGTTTTTATTTATTAATTAGAACAATTTTAACTATTTCTTATTCATTACGAATTATAACAATTTCATTAAATAATAATTTACATTTAATTCATTAAGAAGAACGTAATTTAATAAATTTTTGTATAATATTATTAAATAAGGGTCCAAGGGCGCGAACGAGTTAGCAAGTGTCGTAGACACAGGGTATTAGTGATAAGCAGGGCACTATAGTGGTTAATTCGGCAGAGTTCCAGTTGTGTTAGCCAGATTGAATTAGATTAGCCTTAACCAGTTAGCTGTGTCGCCCCCTTTTAAGAATGCGACACGTTGATGTGTCGCGAAATCGAGAGATAAGTATACTCGTCAAACATAGTAAGTGGCGCTGTTAAAATATTAGATCAAAAAGATGGGTTTATTTTATAAAATTGCAAATTTGATTACTTATATTTATTCATTTGATTAACATAAACATATATTATATACATATTAAACAAACTTTTATTATTATTTTCGTTTTCTCTATTTCCATCATGTTATTATGTTCGGTACTTGTGAGATAAACTACCATTTTATCTTTCCATTTCGTCAACACAATTTTATTTTGAAACCTAACAACGTACTCGCCTTTTCTAATAGGCATTTTTATCACATCTGAAGAAATGCCAATTATATTTTTTCGACGTCCAACCACGTCCGTCTTATGCACGCATAGTTTTTCTATCAATGGAATGCTAGTAGATCAATTGTCTAAATATAGCCTATATCCACGATCTAAAAGATCACTGAATAACTGAAGAACAATACGTGCAGAATCAGTATTTTCTCCGGTATATACGCAAAAATTCCATATGTATCCTAACTCAATCTCGCATAAAACAAAAAATTTTACAACGAACCGACTTCTTTTTGACGAGATATATTGTCGGGATATATTATCGCACATAAATAAATTCGTTATGCGAACTGGTACGCTGTTTCAGCCGGTGTATATAGGGACGCATGAGTTCATCTAAAATTTTTCATATTTTTTATTTGTTTGGTATAGCCCGGACAGGCCTGGAAATATTCTAAGCATCTCGAAATTTGAAAATGTTCTTTTTTTTACAAAAATTACAATTTAAATAGCCAGTGGTTACTACTTTTTACGCATGATGAGTATACTTGTCATGACACAAAAATCCTGCACCTTCTCCATGACGAGTATACTTGTCAGACACAGTTAACTGGTTAAAATTGTAGCAAGCAATAGTTCACCTTTTAAATATACATTATCATTTTTATTTATTCAAAATCGTGTTGTGCTGTGCGAGTTGTTTCTCTACTTCCTTTCTTACTGCTGACCTTATAATGATTTTTCAGACAATAATGTGGCGGCCCGCACACAAGCGCGCCGCCGGGCCGCCAATATTTGCAATTTTGCACGACAACTCCTTTTGGCGGTCCGGTCACGGCGTGCAGCCGGACCGCCAAACGCGCATTGTATCGACGGAGACATTGTCTCTGTCCAAAATCGTCGCTGACAATACACCACGTTTATCGGCATGGAGTTTGAAACGCCAGTCGAACTCGAGCTCTCGTCGGCGATGTAATGAGTAGATAAGGATTGCCTCACAATAACGTCAGGTGATAACAACGGGATATATAAGGTCGAGTTCGACTCGGGTGTTTGGCGTCGAAAAAACAAATGATAGCGGCAAATCCTTTTGTCGGAATATCTTTAGAATGATGAGAGAGAAAGCGTGTGTATAGATTGAGATAGATCTGGCTTTAAATAGGGATGCAAGGGTGCGAGGCATATAGATTGTGCGTAGTCGGGAATAGAGGATTGCTTGTTAGAATTGAGAATAATCTACTGTGATAATATGTTCATTAAATAAACCTGTTTTAAAATTAAAAAGAAAAAATTCTTTTATCAATTTTTCACGTAACAGGCAGACTCCACGACGATCCGAATAAAGACTTTCACCTGCACCCACAATAATATGAAATAGAAATTTTTATATTAAGATTCGTTAATTTTTTCTCATATTAAATGACAAATGTGATATATTATATATAGAAATATAATTAACGATGAGAACGAACTTCAGAATATTGTATTTAATTACTTATAAAGTCACTTCTACGCTGAAATATGGAAATTAATAGAAAAAGAAGGCTGGAGGTGGGAATATGAACCGAGCTGGTCTATATTTCAAATATTCTTATTTCGTGTTTGGTGTAGTGATACTTTTGTTTACGATAATTGCCAAAGTTCCTAAAAGACTATAATTAAATATTTTTAAATTTTCTAAAAAATTATAACTTCTTAAGAAAAATTTGCAAAATTATTCATTTTTGTTTTTTATTTCCTTTTCTTTTTTTCAAATTTTTGAATACTTTCGGTCTAAATAATTTTAAAATTTACATATAATATAAATGTGGCAAAAGAAGTCTGCTGTTTGTCAGGTTCTCTGATTTTTTCATCTTTAGTCCGTATTACCAACCAATTCTTTTGTTTGATAAATGATACGATGTCGATATTTTCTTTTCGGATGGAAGAATAAAGGTTAACTGTTTTCTCTATTTGTAAGTAGAGTGACATAATTTTTTTTTATATTTTCAGAGATCGTTTCGAGAAGAGGACCATGATCTATAATTGGTCCTTGGAGGTTACTTCACCCGTTGTTGGTATGTAGCACTCGATATCATTATTATAAACAAAAATACATTTAATCGCATTAAATGTTTATTTATATTTACGTATACTATTACTAGTTTATCCATCAATTAAATTGCGAATCTACATTATTATTCAATGTTTAAAAATAACTTATTCGAAAGAAGAAAGACAAGGTATGATTGTTAAGGGATCAAATGTTTCGCCGTTCCAAAAATAGGTACCGTGTCGCGATCGATGAGTTTTTGTTGTGGGAATTTTAACCCTTTGCGCTCGAGGTCCTTTTCAGCCAGGCGAGAACCAGCAACTCGAGCGCAGTCAGCCGCTCCCGCTTAATTCATGAGTTCTTTACAGTAAACTTAAAATGATTTGAGACACAATAAAATTTGTACATTTTAACATTATTTTATTATTTTATTATTTTATTATGTATTAACTTTATTTTAAATAACATTCGGAACTTCTGGATAACCCTTCGGAATTACTGACTTTTATAACACGTCTTTTGGTTATTGAGCGTGGACAAAATTGAGATTTAAAAAAAAATTTTTTTATTCTCCCCAATATACGTAAAGTCTAACTCTAAAATAGTCTGCCTATATCATCGTATTATAAACCTTAGAAATACCGACCTTATGGCTCAATTAGCTATACCAAGGTAGGATATTCCATATGAACCGCGTAACAGTAACTTTGAACGAAATATTCTAAATAATAATCATTATAAAGTACATTGTCTCACTCTACACCTCATAAGATTGATTATACACATAGTGCTAGGAGTAGATCCGTGAAGCGATATTTCTGAGGCCAAACCTAATAAATACTGTTTTCGTTCGAATTACCGCATCGGTCCGAATGGTGCCTGAGAAGCACCGCTCGAGCTGCCACATAACATCGGCGGGGGTGATGCCTGAGAGGCATCGCTCGAGCGCAAAGGGTAAACCCTTTGCATTCGGCAATTCTTTCGTTACAGAAAAATAGTAATTGGAAGACTTTCTGCCATAAAGTCGAGGATATTTTTCAAAACGGCAAGTAAGAAATCGTATGCAAATTAAGACGTGGAATTATTTTACCTCGACATTCCACGCATCGTTGAGTAATTTTAGATTTGATGCAGTAATTAACATCGATCTTTAGAACGTGAATAAATGGCGACTAAGAGGCACCTCTCGAGTTCAAAGGGTTAATAGCACTACTTCAGCTACACGGGTTTATAAGCAGTTTAATAGCGTAACATATAATTAAAATAAACGAAACACCTTTGGGCAAATATTGCACACACTATAATTCGTCTTTCTCTCTTCGCGGTGGCGCGCAGATCGCATAAGTCGCATTCTCACCTCGCATATGTACGCTTGCCAACTGAAATCGGCAGGAGCGAATTTTCCTTCTCAATAGTTTCTCCTCCTGCTGTCACTTGTCCGTCTTCCAATGCCGGCTGCCTTTCTGCTCTTGCCTTTTCTAGGTTTGTCTTGCACGATCGTTCGAGTATAGATGTTCGTATACATCCCTTTCGTTTTTAACTTTTTCGCAACAATGATATTCATTTGACATTGATTCCACAAGGTTGAAAATCGGTATAAAAATTTTCAAGAACGTGACAATACGTAAAAACCTACTGTAGATTAGAATTTTTGGTGAACATGAACTTGGTGTGTTGCTCTAATCTAACGACAAAATAGACACAAGGAAAAGAGAAGATTATTTAACCCATTGCACTACGTTGAAACTCGGAAAAAGCCGTGTCAATCCCGTGCGCCCGAATGGTCGGGGAAGAAGCCGAACGGCGGAGCTAGAGTATCAGAATTTGAGACACGATGTTTTACGAGTGAGAGTGCTAGATAACCGCACCCGTATTTCCTTCACGCGATAGAGCTCTTATGAAATTCAAATAAATCTGAATCAAAAACTTTAAGAAAATATTTTAATTTCAACATATGATCAGAACAAATTCTGTATAAATAATAATAATAATAATATGGTTAATTAATAACATTCGAGATATATTCATACTTGGCTCGAGATTAAGACCACGAGTCAGACTCGAGATATTCATGTTTGGCTTAAAATGTCGATAACTACTCAGACTCGTGATATTTCTGTTTGGTCCGAAATGTCGATCACGAGTCAACCTCGTGATATCTACGTTTTGCATGAAGTGAAACAACGATCCTGATTCGTGATATTCACGTTTGGCCGAAAATTTTCATCACGAGTCAGATTCGTGAAAATTGTGCAAGGGGTTAACAAATTTTAGAAAACAACCAATACACACATCTACACATATACAAGTTATATTTATATATACATTATTTACATTATCTGTTTGTTGAATGAGAATGGATCTTTATCAAAGTATGCATCGTTGTTGTTTCCAGATTGAAAAAACTGAAGTGGCGAGAGAATATAAGTGGTCCTGCTATTTCAGACGTGGAGTATGGTTGGAAGGTATGCTGAAAGAGTAAGTCTTGCAAAGTTACTATAACAGATTTTAACCACTTGCGCTACAATTTAACTTTCGGTTGCCGTGCCGCGCTCTACAATATAATATGCGGTAAGGCGTTACATTGACTCCGCACCGCGTCTGTGACGCAAACCTTTCAGCAGTGCCTTAGCGCGTTGGTAGGGTCTCACATAAAAAATTTTGCACGGATATGAATGTTCACAAGAACAATAACATTTTATTAATTAATAATCTACTTCTGTATGGTAAATTTCAAAGCATTTTGGAATATGTAATGCCACAAGGCATTCCTTGCACTCGCAAGTAGTACTGTTAGCCGACGTGATGGACACGTTGTTTTTCTTTCTGCATCTCGACGTGCGTGGCACGTTTTTATCACGTTGTACGCCACGTCACCCAGGCATGGGTGACGGCTGTTTCCACAGGGGCCCCATCACCCGTAAACGGGTGACACTACTATTCTTCGACCAGGATTTTTGAGGTAATTTATAGTAATTTTATTTGTAACAAAATTATGACGAGTATAGACAACAGAAAGTAATAATAAACTATAAAGTAAACAAAAAGAAACATAAAAAATATATTTATACTTAAATTTGTTTTTAAAATACTATAACATTTCATTAGTTATGATGGTATTCGTTAAAACATTTTAAACATAATTGAGGTGACTTTGAACATTCAGGACAATACGTTATAATCTTTTGCACATGTTTTCTTGCATCCTGGCGTTCGAGAGTTTGCCTCTGTTTTGCGCAGAACCGAACGCACATCCTTCTAATAGATTGACGATTGTGGTTACATTTTAACGACACATTGCATTGTGTCGTTCTTCCTAATCGCGCTGTTTACACTCCGAGTCTCGGATTTTGATCCCGGGAGAAACTACGGATTTACGCTGGGCGTTCAACGTGTTATATCGCAAGTGATTAATTTCTGTTTTACCTATTTCTGGTTTTATCTTTTTATACAGTGAGTCAGAAAATTATTCGTTCAGCCGATAATGCGATAAAGATTAATAAAGTAACCAGACAAAGGACTTTTTCAGACATCTTTTAATGGATATACATTTTTAAAAGTTTTGATTTATAATTGCAAAACAGCAAATTACATCTGGTCTTTACGCTTTGTTACGTTACAAAATTATTCGCCCATTTCATAATAATTACTGTATTAGTTAAATTAATTTGTCAACTGTCTTAGTAAAATTAATATTCAGTGGGATACCTCTTCCGTTTTATAATTTCTGCAAGCCTTCTTGGGATTGATTTCACTATTTTTTGTAAATAATAAAAGTCAATTTTTTGCCATTCCTCTTGTAATATGTTTTGTAGTTCAGTTTTAGCTTTAATCGAGTTTAATTTAGTTTAATTCCTGTATTTTAGTATTTAATACGTTCCATATCGTCTCGATAGGATTTTAACCCGTTTACTGCCAGGCATTTTACGGAGTACATGCGAAGAATGCCACGGGCCGATTTGATATGCGCGCTTATATGAATAGCTTTATAAGGAACAAAATTCCGATTTTCAGGAGGAAAATTTTACTATTTATTCTTCTGAAACTTAAAGAATATGGAATATAATGTGCAGCAAAATTTTTAGTTATAAAATATGTTTAATTATAAAATTGTTAGTGTATATAGATTATATAATCTTTGAACTTAACAAGCAACATAATATTTTAGGAATTACATTTATATTGTGGAAAGCATGCACCATGCAGACCCTTCTTGCAAATTGAACACACTGTTGGGGTTCTTCGCCTTCCGCCGTCATCTTTACTCCTCGTACTGCATACGCAACAGTCTTTCTCCTTTTTTCCTGCTAATTTTTCCAGTTTGTTCTTTTTCTTTACACTTTCTCATTCTTTTGCAAGACTTTCCACAATACTAATCATAAAATGGAAACGGGTGATAGGCTTTTCCTCAGAGGTGAGGCTTTCTTTGTAAATGATGTATGAAGCATACCTTTTTCCACTATTTTATTGTCCACCTTTCATCCAGATAAGTATATAACATCATATCGGTTGTATCGATTCCACCCATGTAATTATTATAACATTCTGTAGCGAATGGTTTGACTGTTTCCTTGGTTTGGCTTGTACGTATGCGCAAATGTGTGGTACCTTCCGCTTTGGATTTAATATAATAACTGGATAATAAAATAACAGGAAAACGTTGGGATTTCTTTTCCCTGTAACCAATAGTGAGGATACAGGACCCTGTCTAAAATATTTCGTTACGCCTGCAGTAAATTTTTCAGTACGCGGTTTGGGTATAAATTTTCGGTTTCTGCGAATCGTTCCAGTTATGTAAGCGCCCAGATCGTACAAAGTCTTCGCCAGAGGTACTGATGTGAAGAAGTTGTCGACACAACTGTGGTAACCTTTTGAGAAATAATTTCCCATTATCAATAATTTCATGATTACTGCATGCGCCAAGCCAGTCTCTTGGATTTCGAATCTGCCTGCAGCAATTTATGCTCCTCCGTATACAGTGCCGGACAAAAGTATTGGCACAGCATGGTCGTAAGCTCCTCGTGGTACAAGTGCTGATAACTACAAAACAACTGCATTTGAAGGAAAGACTTTTGGACATATTCATTTATCACCTATTCTAGTCTTATTACATAGTTGAAGCAATAATATAAATACATTGATTCACGAAACAATAAAAAAATGTATTTATCGAACATTTTATGGGTGGACAAAATTATTGGCACACTCGAATAAAAACGTTTAAAAATGAATTGAAATTAAATATTAATACTTAGTTGGCTCTCCTTTACTTTTAAGAACTTCCTTTAATCGTTTGGGCATTGAATAAACACTTTTTTGTAAAATCCGGCTCGATTTTATTCCATTTTTGTAAAAGAACATTTTTCAAATCTGCTTTGCTTGTTATACGATGTTTTCGAATTTTTTTTTCAATCCATTCCCGACATGTTCGGTAGGATTCATGTCTGGATTCTGGAGTGGTGTATTTAGGAAACGAGAAGTATTATAAATGATCCAATGGCGTACGATGTAAGCGGTGTGCTTGCGATCGCGTTCTTGTTTGAAGCAGAAATTTCACGGGAGATTTAATTTTTCCGCACTTTTGAATAAATTTTGATTTAGTATTTCACCAACTCCAGATGCTGCCATAGAACCCCACAGCATAACTCCACCACCTCCATGTTTTACACTCGCTTGTAAATTTCGTAAATTCAATTCATTATTTGGCTTTTTCCAAATAATATTCTACCATCGGATTTAAATATATTAAATTTTCTTTCATCTGAAAAGAGTATGTTGCTTCAAAACGTAAAACCCTTCATTACAAATTCTGTGGTAAATTCAACCCTCGTCTTTCGATTTTTTCCTATCTATGGTGTTGGGGCCCTAGGACCGCAATGTCCCAGGTCAAGTGGAGGCCTGTTTCGTGCCTTTATTGTAAGCATTCCTTGTCATGTATACACTCAGTGTCACCTAAACCACCGCTAGTATGAACCATGACAAGGACCAATATATTATCCTCTTAGATGACAGGCATAAGAACCTAAATGTTTAAACAACCACCACCACCGAAAGACGCTAAAGTTAACATCCACCTCCAATATCATACCAATCAATCAGCAGACAGACCAACCATATAAAACTACCGACAAGGCATTCACAAGAAGATTCTCCGTAAAAGCTCCATCACGACTGCATGAAGATTCTCCGTAAAACCTCCATCACGACCATATAAAGATTCTCTCTAAACTCCATCACGATTGCAGCATCATCATCGAGACCCACTCAGCGCAGGATACAGTCTGCTAATAGAACTCACTGCAGTTCAACACTAACCAGGTCTACCTCTATCAAGTTGGAGTGGGCTGCATCACAGGAACATTGCCGCAGCAGCGTAGCGGGCCTTACAACCCCGTGAAACTCCCCGAGTGAGTTGCAGTGTTCGGGACGCAACATATGGTTTTCTTCGCGCAACACACGCAGAATATCCAGCAGTTTTTATACCCTTCGCACAGTTTTCGAACTTACTTCTTTTTGACACTCTTTACTTATAATCATTCTGAGTTCTGAGATTTAATTTAGGATTTTTCTTCACTTCCTTTACAATTTACGTTTTTCTCTAACAGATAACTTGGGAAGACGACCACATCGATTCGCACTATTAAAATTTGATTGATTTATAAATCGTTTTACAATGCTTCTAATAGTAAAACGACTTTTGTTAACAATTTGTGATATTTCGCTATAAGATTTTCGCATTTTATACAAATTTAGTAATATTTCTCTTCCTACACTTGTCGTTTCATTCATTCGCTTTTCTTGACATTATTACTTCTTCTTTCTTTCCCTGTTGCTAAACGACTGAAGTTTAGGATGATTGTTGCTAAAAATGATAATCGGGGTGTCACCTAACTAGATTTTAAAATGACGAGTAATTTCTCAAACAAATACAGATATATTTCATTTAGCATCGTGTGCCAATACTTTTGTCCACCGATAAAATGTTCAGTAAATACATTTTTGTTATTGGTTCGTGAATCAATGTATTTATATTATTGCTTCTATTATGTAATAAAACTAGAATAGATAACAAATGAATTTGTCAAAAAGTTCTTCCTTCAAATCAATTTGTTTGGTAGCTATAAGCACTTGTACAACAACAACCATGCTGTGCCAATACTTTTGTCCAGCACTGTATATATTTAAAAATCTATGTAATCATGACCACAGAATATTCCTTGGAAAGTGGCCTCATTGTTTTGATTGTAATCGAAGTGGTGTATCACTGGCAGACAGCCTTCCACGCTTTGTGTATTCAGGCATACAGTTACTCTCACTCGTATTTGTACCCTATATGGCGATTGACTATAAATGAAAAAACCCTTGTTCCATTTTTACCAAATGTCATTTACTGCAGTATGTTACTTCTGTTTACAAAGCAGTTTTGTTTTTTATTTGCAAAAAGACGACATTCGGTAAAAATAAATAAAAAGAGTTCATAAGAAGCAACGGTTTTTTCATTTATAGTGAATCGCCATATAGTGTACGAATACGAGTGGGAGTAACTGTACATACACTTGCTAAAATCGGTTCTGCCATATCTAATCGAAATTTTGAAAACGTGTATTTTTTGCTTTTTGGTATATTCCATGTCTTCGAAAATAAAACATAAGCATTAAAAAGTGCAATATCCATTAGGTAAAAGAATATTTTTCTATAACTTTTATATATTTTCTCATAAGTAAGAAAGAAGATAAATAGTTAGCTCGGTGATCTACCCCACCCATGCCATCATTATACTCCAACACGATATTGAGCTTTGTAACAGTGATATTATTTTTCCGTCTCTTCTTCTCCACTTCCATCACTTCAATTTTTTCATGTTTCGTGGACAATAAATATATATCATTTTTGACCTTCCACTTTGCAGGTAAAATACCTTTGCACGATTGTTCCGCCGTGGAACAAGGAAGACCCGTTCGGTCTTCCAACAGCCAGGTCTTAGGGTCGAACAATTCGGCATCGGAATTTCCCGCTCCATGCCTTCAGCATGTTTGACTGCTGTACCTTTTTTCTTTTGACTTCTCGTGTCGCGGAACACGAGAATCCTGGAAATCCCTAATTTAACGAAATTAGGCGACGGCTCTTAAGACTTGGCTGACAATAGGCCTGAGGGCTCCACGTGGTCCGCACACGTTGGAAGCCTCAGGCCTTCGCTAGGGGTAACAAACGGCCGATGGGGTCACCGGCGCGCGGGTGAACCCCAGGTACCCCACCTTGGAGGAGAGGGTTTCCTCCACTATCGTGGTTTTTCGGGGGAACCTTCCCTCACTCCAAGGTAACGGATTCGTGAACCAAGGGAACGCCCTTGGTCGACGACACTTCCGATCGAGCACTCAAAGACATCGGTTCTTTGCAAAGACTTCCGAACGAGCTCTCAGAGACATCGGTTCTCTTGAAAACAGTTCTCTTCGAATCATCAACACGCCATGGTTCCTTCCGAACGTAGACCGTCGTAGAGGCGACGCTTTTCTGCTCGTGCAACTGAAACAGTTGCCCAATATTCATTTGGCGGGCAACACGTGTCGTAGTCGCGAGACGGCCGTACAACCCGTCGGAAACACGACAGTTTAGATCGCGACGCGACGCGACAACGATCGTGAAATAGCTTCCGATTTTTTCAGCTTTATCGTTGCGAGCTCTTTCGGCATATTTTTTTCTATTGCATCTTAATGTACCTATGGCATTGACTTGCATGGATTGCAATTTTTGAAACAGGTTTGGCGAAGAATACCGGTTATCAGTAAATTAGGTGTGTTCGAAATTAGCTATTGGTCTACACATAAACATGGTGACATTTTCGGAAGCATTGGTGATTGAATTTTTCACATTATTTTGGTCTGTGTATATTTTAAATTTCATACCATATTCTGATTTAGACTTGCACAACTTATAAAACTTTACTCCAAAACGTGTCCTCTTTGACGGATTGAACTGTTTATATGTCATTCGGCCGGTATATTTCATGAGAGATTCGTCTAATGACACATATTCGTCGGCAGTATAAATACTTATAAATTTTTCATTGAGGTAATCGATTATAACTCGTAATTTACATAAACGATCATCTTTATTTCCAACTTCATTATTCGAAAAGTGTAAAAAACGGGAAAGTAACGCAAATCTCCGTAATGGCATTGTCTTCCGAAAAATGTGAGTCTCGATAATACTTCTTCTTGACCAATAGGATTGGACATTCGGCTTTTTTACCTGTGCCATCAAGATGCATAACGCAAAATAAGCATGAATATCATCTATATTCGTATCCCTCCAATATTCTTCAGATTGTTTTAATTTTCGGGTTGCATCTCTTATTGTTTGACTTGCGTAATTATTGCTTTCTGTAACAATGATATTCTAAAAGCCTTTTGGTAAAATTTGGTTTAGCATTTGCAAAGCTGTGATTCGTTCTCCCATTTCTATGTTCATTTCAGGAACCCGTGAGTACTGCCAAACTTTGCTTTCATTTTTCTTCTTTTCCTATAACCATTCATCAGATGTAAAATTAATTTCACGATCTGCACTGTCACTTTCTTCTTCACTATCAGATACTATAATTCAACGCCGATTCCGAATGGGACAAACAATTTCCTCGCAGTCGCTATCTGTAACATTATCAGATGTAATAACTAATCGCTTTTTCTTTGTAATTGTCGAAACAATGTCACTGAGTTTACGGTTACTCTCCATTTTACAATATAGGTTAATATGACTAAAATAAAATAAATCTATTATTCAATTTGTCAGCGTTACAATAAGATGTATTGCAAACTACAAGAATTTTCGTATAAAAAAATCCGTACCACATACTGTATCGATTCTGAAATATTTCTAAGATATCGATTACGATACGCGATGTCGTGCACTCTGGAACTGTAGCTCGAATAACGAACGATCTAACTGTTAGCCGACGTGACGGACACGTCGTTTTTGTTTCTGCGACAAATGCCTATCGACGTGTGGTATACACGTCGCTGGCGGCTTTCGAACAAAAGCATCTCGACGTGCGTAGCACGTCTTTATAGCACAAGTTAAACAAATTATAGAAAGCCAGTGATGAAGGATATAAATCTAAACAAATCTCGTTTATTTAACCCTTTTCACTCGAGAGATAACTCTCGGTCGCCATTTAATCAGATTCTAAAAATCGATGTTAATTAATATATTAAATTTAAAATTACTGAATAATACGTGGTACGTTGAAGTAAAATAATTCTACGTCTTAATTTGCATACGTTTTCTTATTTATCGTTTTAAAAGTATCCTCGACTGTGTGGCAAAAAATCTTTGAATTACTATTTTATTCTAACGACAAAATCGTCGAGTATAAAGGATTAAAACAGGGACTTACACCATTGTGTGAAACACCGATATTACATCGGTAGATATCAGTTGTATCGTAACTCTTTCAGAAACCGAAGTATCCACGGTTCATGATAACACCGGTATATTTACCAAATAGCTTCTTCTATTCTATCTATTAGAAATACACGTGGATGCTTCGATCTTGTAATAGACTGCCACTTTCTACTTTCCCGTTAAAAAAAAACATACGGATGTCAAAGAATGATGTCGGCAGAATCGTTATATCGTCTTTATTTCGTCATACGTTGTGGTCTTTGTTCCTTCTCTCTAGTAATTCTAGTTTGAATATTGGAAAATATAATTATCGCGATAATAAATATATTAATTAATCCTGGAATAAGGTTAATAAAGTCAAGAAATAACGCGTGGTTTTTGAAGGATTATCGAATCTCTTCGATTTCCAAGAACGCTTATCACGCGCCAAATTAATATTGCGTGACTAGTTGCGCTAATAAGGATCCAGAATGTGTGTGGTCAAAGAGAGTATTTATTTAGAGAAAAGTGTAGAATAGTTATATTGGGACGTTAACGGAGTACTGTTTCGAACACGCGTTTGTATGTGCAATTTAGATGTTTGAAGGATTGGTGCCGAAGTCGAACTGACTTGTCGATTTTGCTGTATGTCCTGTCTCGTCGTGTTCGGTCCGGAGTTTTCTCTAGTTTAATTCTGATTGGGTAAAATAGATGTTGGTGGTGGAAAGGTAAAGAGTTTTAATTAGACAGAGGGTGTGACATAAGGACCTTTGGCTAAGGAGTAGGAAACTGTCAAGGAGCCGATTTCTGATGGTCAATGACGTGATTTATAAGTGCCGTCCGTCCGTCGCTTGTTGGGTCTGTCACAAGTGGGTCCCATCTGTCGCGTCTGGTACTAGTAAAGTTCCTAATTTTGCTTTACCTTTGTAAGCTTAATCCGCTAGAACGGCGTTGAGGCACATCGAACCTCCGGAATTGCAGTCGCAGTATAAAATATAAAATAAACCGTTAGGTCTGGCAAAAGTGTAAGCCTTAGAATAAAATTATGTTATAAACACGCTCTCCGGGACGGAACACGTAGTAATTCGACATTCTTCTCTTCGAGTCGGTTACAATTTAATTATCGAGATTCGACATCATAAAGGAGCAAGGGAATAGCGAGTTCTCAAGTAGCTTTAGTCACTTTCGCTAGGCTGTTGAACATTTTTCTGCACCTGTGCATTGTTCCATGTACGCGCGTTTTGGATGAATGCTAAACGAGATTTGATGCTTTTTCTGTCGATGCGGATGGTAGGAGAACATTCGCCGTTGAGCCTTCTTTCAAACACAAGCATTTCTGTTTTTTCGACCGATAGTGCAATCCTCTTCCGGTTAATATACCTCGTTGAAACTACCGTCATTGATACTTCACCTTTCCTTCGCAGTTCTTTGCTTGAGGTACCACCGATTAGGATGATGATGTCACCCTGTACGCCATTTCGTAATTTGTATCCTCAGATTCTTGTTGTGCCAAATGATCGCCGAGGACGTTTTACCAGTTGGAACCTAGAATCGATCCATTTGGACAACTCCATGTAACGAATTTTGTTGCGATTCCAGGATCGAACGTTCCTAGTTAAATGGTGGACTATTTATGTCCTTATTGCCAGCGTCCGTTGATTCGTGTACACTCGTCATCACCTACTCAACGTTTCTGAAAAGAAGTCACCTCGTTCGGTTTTAGGGCAAGAGGGGGGTATTCCACTAGTACCGCCTATACTCTCGCTAGTAATACCCACTCTTCTATGACACTCCCAAAACTACTACCTCCAAATTCGGTAACATACGTTAACATAGGCGTAGGATTCATAAAATCCTTATACTCGAATAAAACATTGTAAGTCTGCAAACATGAGAGCAAAACATGATTATTTTCACTTATACTTCATAAATATTGAACACATATTTAATACGTTTCGTTTCATAAATGAGCGACATATATATTATTTTAAATTACATGTATCGTAATGAACATTTCATATGATGGAGTTATTTAACTTATTATAAAAAGTATATCCCGTAATTTAAAAATACTTTTGTAAATACTGTTAAATACATTAATTTGTTTATTTAACTCTGTTGCCTTGTTTTATAGAACTGACAAAAATATTTTATTATCAAAATAAGGAACGTTACCAATACTTTAAATTTAACGTTATTTTTTTGCAACATGGGGGAAAAGTGAAACGCAGGACAATATACAAAACATGTGGCTGCGTTCCTTACAATTAGTCTAAATGCCTGACAATTTAATCGTTTAAAAGAATCATACGATACAACATAAATATAAAATTGGAAATACAAAGCGAGTCGGATAAGGAATCAGATGACAATAGCTCAGAAGATTTATAAGGTAAAGGATTACAAAAGCAATAATAATTAAGATCATTTATGAAAATTGATTTAAAATTAACATGTATTTTTTGTGATAAATTAATTATATAATTGCATCATACTAGATAACCGTTCAAAAAAATCATACGATACAACATAAATATAAAAAATATGTGTATAGCACATCACGTTTGCTGCATAATGCAAGGAAAAGTTAACTAAGATGCTAATTAGTAATTAGTAATTAGTAATTAGTAATTGCAAATCTGAAGTTAATTGATATGCTTTTGGGATGAGTCTACGCTCTTGCATTTGTTGCGTCTGTCTCACTGTGTCTCGTTGCTTCGTTCGCTTTCTTTGTCACATGGCGTTGTATGATCTGGCTAATAGGAAGGGATCAGTTCTACCAATAAGGGAAACGTTTTAATCTACTTCTGCCATGATGATGGAATGGTTGGACCGGTAGGGATTCGGTCCTACAAGTTTCTCAGGTGACTTCTTTCCAGCAACGCAGAGTAGTCACCACTTGGGTGGACCTTAGCGAGGGTCAATATGAGCCGGTTACTGCACAAATCGATTAATTCCACCTTTTGAAAAATCTTAAATATAAAAAGTTATAACTATACTAAGTGCTTTGACACTTAAAATTAAGATTTTTTTAAAAGTGGACATAATCGACTTGTGCAGTGAACGGCTCGTATACCACGCTTGAGATGATAGGCATAAAGACCTAATGTCTTTGACAATCCTATAGGCTATGTTTGCCTGTGTGTTAACACTTTGACTGCCTCGTTGGTCATATATGACCGGTCACGGTTTCTCCTGTGACGCCACGGTGGTCATTGGTGACCGGAGCGCTTGAACTACTGTACTTATGAAACAAATTGTAAAAATTGAATGAAAATTGACACTTAGTGCATTTTGAATATAACCGCTATTTAGAAGATACTTCGAAATAAAAAGTGCCTCATTGACCAATTAAAATTTTTTGCTAGTGTTGTGACCTAACGGCACTACCCGAAAGTTCCGATGCTGCAGGTCCTCCGGGGTTCGATTCCCGTTCTCGTTGAATTTCTTTTCTTCATTTTATTTTTTATTTTGTATGCATTTTTCGCCAATAAAATCATTGTAAATAAACAACTGCAAATCAAATTTTTTAATTAAAATATTTATTTTTCACGATTTCTTATGCTAGTAAATATTCATTACAAAATAATAAGAATACAATGCAAGGAAAACAGTTTTCTATAGTAAACTTATTTACTACAAAAGGAACACAAAAATATAAATTATCATTACATACAGGAAATACAATCGCTCATATAAGTATTAATTACATTCTGATATTGAATATTTGAAATAATCTTTGCCCCGGTGTATACGGAATGTTTGTGAGGATGTAATTAATATTTATATGAGCGATAGATTTTGTATTTCCTGTATGTAATGATTATTTATATTTTTGTGTCCTTTCTGTAATAAATAAGATTGCTATAGGAAACAGTTTTCCTTGCACTGTATTCTTATTATTATCTAATAAATATCTACTAGCATAAGAAATCGTAGAAAATAAATATCTTTATTAAAAAATTTGATTTGCAATTGTTTATTTATAATGTTTTTATAGGCGGAAAATGAATACAAAATAAAAAATAGTTTGAAGGAAAAAGAATCGACAAGAGCCAGGAAAAGAACCCCGGACCTGCAGCATAGGAACTTGCGGGTTGCGCCGTCCAATTTTATTTTTTCCAATTTAACATACGTTTAATGCGCCAAAACTAGATACTATGTTATACATATAAAAGAACAAAAACGTGCAAAGGGTCACAAATGGAAACTTAGACTATGAGATCGATGGCTCCAGCGTGAAGTAGTCGCGATCTAGAATCAAACTTAATCTACCGCGCTTATCGCTATAGGGTAATATAAGAACTATCTTATCTTAAGAACTATCTTATATAATATTAGTATGCGGGTTTGCCTATGTATAGAAAAGGCACGAAGATTATATAGCTTTTGGTATTAGGTACATATAGGGATGGATAAATAAATATAAATAAATAAAATAAATAAATAAATAGATAAATAAAATAAATAATCAAATAAATAGGTGGAAAGGGGAATGAGGGAAGAGGAGGTAGATGGGGTATATATATATATATTTTCATTACTTTCCGAATTATGTTATACATTACTAGTAATTATGAGGAATCTGAAAAGTTACGGAAAACACAGCAAAATGATTAAGTGGGAGAGGGGAAATAAAACGAAAAGAAAAAAAAAGAAATAAAAAAATTTCTCCTCTTCCTGTCGGGAATAATAGCCGCCGTACTAGGGAGGATTTCGTGTCGATTTTCATTTTCTTTTTTTTTATTGGTACATGCTTGTTTACAATGTTTCTTAACAATTATATACAAGTTTTTTTTCTGTTTTTTTTTTTTTTTTTTTTTTTAACGTGTATCGAGCCACCAATACCTTTTTATGTTTTTACGGTGTGAATCGCTCCGATCTATTTTTGATAATTTCATGTTGGTTTTACTGGCGTTGTCGCGACTATCGTTTGTGTTATACAAAATTGCCGTATTGCCTGCTTTCCTAGTCACATGATAGATCAAAGGTACATTTTCGCTATTTTGAATGTACCCTTGACCATCGAGGTATACGAAAGCCTCTGGTGGCGTGTATTCCGTGTGCCGGTTTTCTCAAAGTACTCGGGGTTTGGATATACGGAACTGTTTATTAAGCTATTGTTTTTTATGTTTCTAATGTTCGCCCAATGAATACGAATCGATTTGAGCATGAACAAGTCTATTCTAATTATTTCCATGTGTTCGTATAGTTTGGGTTTACTGATTAATTTCTTAAAATTTGATTCCGGAGTCCGGTATTAACCTAGACAAGCTCTGAGGCATTTTCTTTCGAAAATCCTCAGTTTCTCTATTGTACTAGCCGATACGTTGAACCATATGGGGTAGCCATATGTCAGTATTGGTCTTACAAGTGTTTTGTAGCAAATGTTCTTTGTTTCCGCGCTTAGCAATTTTGTATAAAACAGACGTTTGTGACTGGCGAATGTCTTATGGGCTTTCTCGATCTGCGTTTGGACATGGTCGGTAAAATTTAATTTTGAAGTACAGATGTATGCCTAAGTAACGAACCATCTTTTTATTCGCGATTTTTACCCGATCGTCTTTTTCGCCGTGCAAATCAAAGTGTTTCGAATGCCTCGGTATGTTGTTGTTGACGTTCGAAATCTGATATGCACGGCCGGAACAAAATCGTTTTGCATTTTTCAGTATTAATTTTTAATTTCCAAGTGTGGAAGTAATCTTGAATTCTTCCGAAAATTTCTTGCAATCGCGTTTTTAGCTTTGACGATCCGCTATCTTTTATATAAATTAGAAGGTCGTCCGCGAAAGCTATCGCGAATTTATCGGGGTCGTTATTTAGGTCGTACATGCGGAGTAAGTCACTTATGTAGATACTGAACGAGATGGGGGAATTGACAGTGCCTTGTTGCAAGCCATTCTCGATCGGGTTGTGCCGTTGGGCCACAACATTATATAACAAACATGGGAAATGAATCTGTCGTTACTGAAGTGATAAAACTTTAATCGTAAATATCTCAAAAACTATCAAGTAGTGGCGGGTATAATGGTATATATTCTTGAACTGCATGACGAACACTACAAACCTACAAAGTTTCAATTAAATCGGTGACCGGAAGGACTTGCACTCTCCTTGTGAGACAGAGAGCATGAGTACGAAAGAGGATAGAGTGCATCGTTTAACCGTTTGAGTGCCACGGGTCATTATTGTTTCCCAATCGATATTTGCCAAGCGGCGCGATAGCGCTTGTCATATTCCGTGTCCAAAAATGCCGAGCGGCGCGATAGCGCTTCTCATATTCCGCGTTCACCAACCGAGCGCGTTGATTGTCAGCTTCGCATCTCAGAGCGCTGGCACTTTTGGACACAAAATAGAAGAAGCGCGATCGCGCCGCTTGGCACTCAAACGGTTAAATAAGGATGCAAGGACGTGAAGCGAGAGTTCTTTGGGCATGCAGTCCTGTTGATGAGAGTAGACAAGAGTTTTTCAAGAGAGTAGTAGTCAGTTAAGAGTTAATTGCTAGTTGCTGTTGCAACTTCGCCATCTTTCACCTTGATTCCGCTTAACGCCGAAATCTCGTTTTGGGATTCTACATAATATTTGAGGACTGGTCCGGGATTTCTACAGTATTATCAATCCATCATTGCTTTCCTTAGCAATATATTCACGTTGCTGTAATTTTTTTGCAAGTACATCTTTCGGACTTCCGCGGCAATTTGATCGCATTATTCTAACGAGATGAGTATTTCTAGCGTTTAGTTTTTTGGCTAATTCGATACTTGTGTATCATTTATCAGTACATATTGTATGACCTTTGCCAAATATATTTTTTGTTTGTAATTTTAATAGCACTACTTCAGCCACACGGGTTTATATGTAGTTTAATAGCGTAACATAAACTGAACATAAACGGAATTTCTTTGGACAAATGTTGCACACGCTACAATACGTCTGTCTCTCGTCGCGGTCGCACGCAGAAGAAAAGAAAAAAGGAAAGAAAGGCGGGATAGTTGCGTGCTTTAGGAGAAGAATAGTTAAGCACAGGAGGCTTAACACGTTCACTGTCGCGCTTATTTTACGTGATTTGCCCATGGCGCCAACATGAATTTCTTGTCATGCGATGTATTAGGGTGTCCCATAAGTTTCTTCCCTTTTTTTTGATGCGAAATCAATACACGATTTTCGTCGTTTAAGGTTGATTTACTGTGTTATATATGAACCGTTTTGGTCTATTACCTTCTTCCATCTCTCAGGAAGCCCCATTATGCCCTCTTTTCAAAATTCGTGAGATTTACTTGCAAAGTATTCATCGATGTGCGTGTTTATTTCGCTTTCGGGTTTGTGACATTTATCACGGAGACAATTTTTTAACGAAAGAAGCAAGTAATAATCGGATGGTGCAAGGTCTGGTGAGTACGGAGGATGAGGTAGACCGTCCCAATCAAACTGTAAGAGTTTCTGTCTTACGGCCAACGCAACATGCGGTCTTGCGTTCTCTTTTGGCTACTCATATTAATCGGCGTAGAAAACAATTTTAAAAGAGACTTTGTCACCAACGAAACGTACTTTGAAAGAATTGAGAGACGACTGAAATCGATGCCATAAACGGACAATAAATAAGCCTGCATGTTTACAAACATAGCTGTCTCGAGGACAGAAAACCATTTATTTATTTCCGAAGTAAAGTGTCCTCGAATCCCACTGGCACTGGCATTCCAGTGAAATTCTGGCTTGACTTTTAGATCCTTAATCGTCAGAGCTGGTGTTGAGAAATTATCTTTTACTATTACTTCGTTTATTTCGCGTTAATCTATGCATAGTCGAATATCGTCGGTATTTTTCCAAATTATCTTATTTTCTAGCACGTTGCCTAATATTTTTTCTAATTTTCATTTATCACCAAAAACTGGCTTTCCCAGGCGAAAACAAGTTGGGGGGCGTATTTTGTAAGCCTGATTCCATTTCTATTTCTGCACGTAATTCCAAAGTATTATTATTAATTTTCTGCATTGGGCGATTTTTCGTTACAGAAAAACTGTAATTCGAAGACTTCCTGTCATAAAGTTTATAATATTTTCAAAATGGCAAATAAGAAGTCGTATGCAAGTTAAGACGTAAAATTATTTTTGCTTCGATATTCCACGCATTGTTGGGTAATTGTAAATTTGATATATTAATTAACATCCATCTTTAAAACGGTTAATAATAATAATAATTGTTTATTTCGGCCCTTTTGGCCCAGAAATGGCCTTGGCTTACAAACTTAAGACGACACGCATCTATCCACTCTGCTGCATACCACTCACACTCCTGCTACTTCTTTTCTCTCCCTTTTTTTCCCTCCGTCTCTCTACCTCTCTTAATCAGTTAACCGCCTTCTCGTTACTTATGCCATCCAACACTTGTGCTAAACTATACCCTGTCCTCTCCATTCCTTCATACTCTTCAAACAAATGTTTCAGTTGTCATAACCCCACTCGCATAGCTTGCATACATTGTCTTCCTCCTTTAATCCCTTGCACTATCTTCACGAGTCTGTCTCGTGAGGAAAATTTAGGCCAAACTTGAATATCACGAGTCAGGCTCGCTGTTTAACCCTTTGCACTCGAGAGGTGAGCTGCAGTCACCATTTCATAAAATTTGGAAGATCGATATTAATTAATATATCAAATTTAATGTAATGTAACGATGTGCGAGGTATCGAAATCAAATAATTCTACAACTCTATTATTATGCAATTCTTTATTTACTGCTCAAAAAATATCGTCAGTTGTTTAGTAGAGAATCTTTGAATTTCTACTCTTTTCTAGCCAAAAAATCGTCGGGTGCAAAGGGTTAATTTCATGCCAAACGTGGACATCACGAGTCTGACTCGTTATCGACATTTCGGGCCAAACATGAATGTCACGAGTCTGACTCGTGGTCTGAATCTCGGGCCAAGTATGAATATCTCGAATGGGATTGTGTGACCCATGCAGGCTATTAGTTAATCATATCTGTTACTTATAGAGAATTTGTTCTAATCATATGTAATAATTAAAATATTTTCTAAAAGTTTTTGATTCAGATTTATTTGAATTTCATAAGAGCTCTATCGCGTGAAGGAAATACGGGCGCGGCTATCTTGTACTTATTGTCAGTCGTAAGATATTTTAGCGCTACCCTCGGTACGTACATGCAAAGAAATATTCGGCGTGCGGAAAGGCGGTTGAGAGGTTTTATGGGACGCGTTGCTACGTAGCTGTTTTTGAGAAACGTAGCTGTTTCTTTTATTTTAATCTAAATTCAAAGATTTTATAACGGCACGTACTGCTAACCTTTTTACTTACAAGGAGAGTGCAAGTCCTTCGGGTTACTAATTTGGTTCACACTTTGCAGGTTTGTAGATCTCGCCATGCAGTTAAAGAAAATATACCATTATAGGAGCAACTACTCAGGTTTTGAAATATTTATGATTAAAGTTTTATTACTCCCTTAATCAGAGATGTATAGTGGGCTCTCAACTTTCGCACATAATTGGTTCCTGATAGTGTGTGCGAATGTTGAATGTTCGAAAGTAGAGGGATGTAAAAAAATATGCAACAAAAACTGTGTTTTAAAGTATTTATTTATCAATATGTATACACAATGATGTGAAAGAGGCGTGTTAAGTGTTTTCGGGTGTTTCCTTTATAAGCTTGTCAAGAGTTGAATACCAGCCTTTTTTTTCTTTTCTTGATAAAGATTTCTATAACATGCTGTGTCTTTCGCAATTGCCTTACGTACTTGAGATATACGTTCTCCATTGGGATCACAAAATATTTCTCGAGATGCGTGAAGGCTTCATTCATATTTTTAATTGTCAAAGTCTTGACGTTTCTACCAGCTTCCTCTTCCTCACTCTCATTGTGTATTTCACTGTTACTCAATTGTTGCTCAATTAAGTATTCATTTGACAGCGGTGCTGATTGACATTCAATCAACTCATTAACATCTTCTTTGTTGACGTCCAAGTTTAGTTCACTCATTACGCTAACTATTTCATCTGTGAGAGTTTCCGGTGTTTCTTCAAAATTTATAAAATCGCTTATCATTTCTGGGCATAATTGTTTCCAGGAACCTTTCATTGTCGACTTGTGGGTGAAGCTTTATTAAATCCAGTGTATGTTGCGTCGCTGGCGAGAGCTCGAGCTCGACTGAGTCTTCGAAACTCATGCCGAAAACGCGACGTATCGTCAGTGACGATTTTGGCTGGAGACATGGTCTCGGCCGATACAATGTATGTTTGGTGGCCCGGGCACCGCGTGCCGCCGGACCGACAAAGGGAGTCGTCGCGCAACATTGTATGTTAACGCGCTTGTGCGCGAGCACCACAGACTCTTTTATCTCAGCCCTTGAGTCTCCAATATTATTTATTGGGTTTCATATATTATAATTCTTGGAAAAATCTGTTAATGTTGGCCCATCATGCCTGTCAGTTGCCTTGATGGCCTTAGTCATTATTGTCCTCATATAATATGGTTTAAATGTAGCTATCACTGTTTGGTCCATGGGCTGCATGAGGCAGGTAGAGTATTGGGAGGAAGAAACACAATATTGATTTCCGGCTATAAATTCTGCAGAGATTTTGGGTGTCCTGGAACATTTTCCAAGACTAATAATGCTTTAAATTGTAAATTATTATTTTTACAATATTGTTTAACTGTCGGCACGAAATGACGAGTGAACCAATCTTTAAATATTAACGCAGTAACTCAGGCATTTTTATTTGATTTCCAAATGACAGGAAGTAATTCTTTACCTTTCCCTTTCAATGCTCTGGGGTCTTCTGCTTGGTAAACTAACAGTGGCTTCAATTGTAAATCACCAGCTAAGTTTCCACCAAAAAGTGTAATGTCAATCGGTTTTTGGAAGGGTTACGTCCAGGGGCAACTGATTCTTCCTTCGATAAAAATGTACGATTAGGCATTTTTTCCAAAACAAACCCGTCTCATCTACATTGAATATTTGACTAGGAGAATATTCTCCATCTTCAATAATTTTGGACAATGAGGAAATAAATTCTTTCGCAGCATCTTTATCTGCATCGGCCGATTCTCCAGTGAATTAAATATTATGCGAAGGATATGTCATTTTAAATTTGTCACACCAGCCATTAGTTGCTTGAAATACCGTGTTAGAATCTTCATTTAATCTAGTCTTCCAATCTTCATGCAAACTAAGAGCCTTAGCTTGAATAATTGAAAAACTCAAAGGGACATTATTTTGTTGTTCATCGTCAATCCATGATGACAAAGATCTTTCCATTTCATCCATCACTATGCCGTGTCTTTCGGAAACAATGTTTGAAGATATATTTCCACAATTTTAAACGTATTTCTTAATTTTACCCTTATTTTTCAAAATTGAACATATCGTAGATCTGTTTGCACCGTACAAACGTCCGATTGAAGCGAAAGATTCACCGTTTTCAGAACGTTTAATTATTTCCATCTTTGTCTCGATCGTATGAAGTTTACGAGTCCTTAATTTCTTTTTCGTCGTATCAACACTGCAGTTTTTCCGTTACTGACTCATGTTTATCCATTTATAAGGGCATAATATTTAAGCTTAAACAAATAAATTAGCAAAACACACAACACGTTGACGCACGCCCTAATGCAAAACTGAAACTGTTTTGACCTCTTGATCCGAAAAACATTGTAGTCTGATGCAGGGCCGGCGCAAGGCGGGTCCTGCATCAGAAATAAAAAATCGTGAAATAGCGAATTGTGTGAAACGGGTTTGATTCCCGTCCATTGTTAGGTACTTTTTTAAATCCATTTTTTATTTTGTGTTCATTTCTCGCCTGGCAATAAAATTTCTTAATTTCCCTATCCTTCTCATAGATTCCTGCTTCGCTTAACTCATGCTCTGTATACAAAGTCTCTAAACCTTCCTGGCTTACCATTCTCCTCAAATAAACCATTTCTCCTCAAGTACTCTAGCCTATTTAAATAGCTCTTTATCTCTAACTTATTTGCTACCTTTTCTTTCCAGCGTTCCTTAACTAGTCTTTAGTTATTCAAGTTTCTGATTTTTTATATTTCATCCCTTTCTGCCCTGTCTTTATCCTTAATTTATTTACCTTAGTTTCGTCTAGTACTATATACCCAGGTGTACATCTGTGTAATCTCACACACCATCAAATGTATCGGCACCATATATCAGACCACTTACCGCTTGTAAGTTGAATATAAACATTCACTCGCTAAAATCGCCTTTTAGTATCCTTTTTCTTATTCCCTGCACCTCTTTCATTATTAAAACCACCCTTTTTACCCGTTCTCTTACGTGTGCATTTGTTGTGTGTTTCTTAGCCGTGTGTAGTCACTAGCTTGTCGAACATTTTTTTCGAAGCTGTGTAGTTGAGGAGATGCATCCGGGGTTTTCTGTCAGTAGACGTTATGATTAATCTTTGAACTTTCGCATCCTCGAGTTCCCAACTTGTTCTGTCCTTGTCTGGTTTTTCCTTCCCGGTTACCACGTCGTACGCATTCATTCACCTCAACACGATGGTGATTTGTAATTTCCACAATTAAAAATTTGTTTCATCCTTGAATCGTTCGATTCGCGTTATGTCGTCGCCGTTATGACCGTTCCACATCGCCATCTTTTTCCCGACCACGTTTTTTTAACCGTTTTAAATTTTTAATTATTTTATTTTCCGTTTTTCATTATTACCAGATTTGACTTTTATTTAGCCCTGGACCCATAATCTGCTTGTAAGAGTTGGTAAGATTATGCGAGCTTCTGTTATCGATAAGGCGGTGTGAGTGAGGAGCACGTAGCAGGCTTTTCTAAGTGGACGTAGTACTGTGTAGACTGCTATACTCAGTGCTCTATTTTCATTTGTCAATATCTCTAGCGATAATTGATTTATCCATTGATAACTCTAGAATTGCAATATAACATAAATGATCATAGGTTAATACAGTGGCTGTAGAACTGCGTTGATGGCTGTACTCGCAACTGCTAATGTTATGCATAGTCGAATATCGTCGGTGTTTTTCCAAATTATCTTATTTTCTAGCACGTTGCCTAATATTTTTTCTAATTTTCATTTATCACCAAAAACTGGCTTTCTCAGGCGAAAACAAGTTGGGGATCGTCTTTTGTAAGCCTGATTCCATTTCTATTTCTGCACGTAATTCCAAAGTTTTATTATTAATTTTTTGCACTCGGTGATTTTTCGTTACAGAAAAACTGTAATTGGAAGACTTCCTGTCATGAAGTTTATAATATTTTTAAAACTGCAAATAAGAAGTCGTATGCAAGTTAAGACGTAAAATTATTTTTGCTTCGATATTCCACGCATTGTTGGGTAATTGTAAATTTGATATATTAATTAACATCCATCTTTAGAATCTGATTAAATAGCGACTGAGAGGCGCCTCTCGAGTGCAAAGGGTTAATAATAATAATAATTGTTTATTTCGGCCCTTTTGGCCCAGAAATGGCCTTGGCTTACAAACTTAAGACGACACGCATCTATCCACTCTGCTGCATACCACTCACACTCCTGCTACTTCTTTTCTCTCCCTTTTTTTCCCTCCGTCTCTCTACCTCTCTTAATCAGTTAACCGCCTTCTCGTTACTTATGCCATCCAACACTTGTGCTAAACTATACCCTGTCCTCTCCATTCCTTCATACTCTTCAAACAAATGTTTCAGTTGTCATAACCCCACTCGCATAGCTTGCATACATTGTCTTCCTCCTTTAATCCCTTGCACTATCTTCACGAGTCTGTCTCGTGAGGAAAATTTAGGCCAAACTTGAATATCACGAGTCAG
This sequence comes from Eufriesea mexicana, assembly GCF_001483705.2. Classification (NCBI taxonomy): domain Eukaryota; kingdom Metazoa; phylum Arthropoda; class Insecta; order Hymenoptera; family Apidae; genus Eufriesea; species Eufriesea mexicana. The sequence goes on along the minus strand of NW_016909344.1, from coordinate 11,736 downwards.
GCTCGCTGTTTAACCCTTTGCACTCGAGAGGTGAGCTGCAGTCACCATTTCATAAAATTTGGAAGATCGATATTAATTAATATATCAAATTTAATGTAATGTAACGATGTGCGAGGTATCGAAATCAAATAATTCTACAACTCTATTATTATGCAATTCTTTATTTACTGCTCAAAAAATATCGTCAGTTGTTTAGTAGAGAATCTTTGAATTTCTACTCTTTTCTAGCCAAAAAATCGTCGGGTGCAAAGGGTTAATTTCATGCCAAACGTGGACATCACGAGTCTGACTCGTTATCGACATTTCGGGCCAAACATGAATGTCACGAGTCTGACTCGTGGTCTGAATCTCGGGCCAAGTATGAATATCTCGAATGGGATTGTGTGACCCATGCAGGCTATTAGTTAATCATATCTGTTACTTATAGAGAATTTGTTCTAATCATATGTAATAATTAAAATATTTTCTAAAAGTTTTTGATTCAGATTTATTTGAATTTCATAAGAGCTCTATCGCGTGAAGGAAATACGGGCGCGGCTATCTTGTACTTATTGTCAGTCGTAAGATATTTTAGCGCTACCCTCGGTACGTACATGCAAAGAAATATTCGGCGTGCGGAAAGGCGGTTGAGAGGTTTTATGGGACGCGTTGCTACGTAGCTGTTTTTGAGAAACGTAGCTGTTTCTTTTATTTTAATTTAAATTCAAAGATTTTATAACGGCACGTACTGCTAACCTTTTTACTTACAAGGAGAGTGCAAGTCCTTCGGGTTACTAATTTGGTTCACACTTTGCAGGTTTGTAGATCTCGCCATGCAGTTAAAGAAAATATACCATTATAGGAGCAACTACTCAGGTTTTGAAATATTTATGATTAAAGTTTTATTACTCCCTTAATCAGAGATGTATAGTGGGCTCTCAACTTTCGCACATAATTGGTTCCTGATAGTGTGTGCGAATGTTGAATGTTCGAAAGTAGAGGGATGTAAAAAAATATGCAACAAAAACTGTGTTTTAAAGTATTTATTTATCAATATGTATACACAATGATGTGAAAGAGGCGTGTTAAGTGTTTTCGGGTGTTTCCTTTATAAGCTTGTCAAGAGTTGAATACCAGCCTTTTTTTTCTTTTCTTGATAAAGATTTCTATAACATGCTGTGTCTTTCGCAATTGCCTTACGTACTTGAGATATACGTTCTCCATTGGGATCACAAAATATTTCTCGAGATGCGTGAAGGCTTCATTCATATTTTTAATTGTCAAAGTCTTGACGTTTCTACCAGCTTCCTCTTCCTCACTCTCATTATGTATTTCACTGTTAATCAATTGTTGCTCAATTAAGTATTCATTTGACAGCGGTGCTGATTGACATTCAATCAACTCATTAACATCTTCTTTGTTGACGTCCAAGTTTAGTTCACTCATTACGCTAACTATTTCATCTGTGAGAGTTTCCGGTGTTTCTTCAAAATTTATAAAATCGCTTATCATTTCTGGGCATAATTGTTTCCAGGAACCTTTCATTGTCGACTTGTGGGTGAAGCTTTATTAAATCCAGTGTATGTTGCGTCGCTGGCGAGAGCTCGAGCTCGACTGAGTCTTCGAAACTCATGCCGAAAACGCGACGTATCGTCAGTGACGATTTTGGCTGGAGACATGGTCTCGGCCGATACAATGTGTGCCGCCGGACCGACAAAGGGAGTCGTCGCGCAACATTGTATGTTAACGCGCTTGTGCGGGAGCACCACAGACTCTTTTATCTCAGCCCTTGAGTCTCCAATATTATTTATTGGGTTTCATATATTATAATTCTTGGAAAAATCTGTTAATGTTGGCCCATCATGCCTGTCAGTTGCCTTGATGGCCTTAGTCATTATTGTCCTCATATAATATGGTTTAAATGTAGCTATCACTGTTTGGTCCATGGGCTGCATGAGGCAGGTAGAGTATTGGGAGGAAGAAACACAATATTGATTTCCGGCTATAAATTCTGCAGAGATTTTGGGTGTCCTGGAACATTTTCCAAGACTAATAATGCTTTAAATTGTAAATTATTATTTTTACAATATTGTTTAACTGTCGGCACGAAATGACGAGTGAACCAATCTTTAAATATTAACGCAGTAACTCAGGCATTTTTATTTGATTTCCAAATGACAGGAAGTAATTCTTTACCTTTCCCTTTCAATGCTCTGGGGTCTTCTGCTTGGTAAACTAACAGTGGCTTCAATTGTAAATCACCAGCTAAGTTTCCACCAAAAAGTGTAATGTCAATCGGTTTTTGGAAGGGTTACGTCCAGGGGCAACTGATTCTTCCTTCGATAAAAATGTACGATTAGGCATTTTTTCCAAAACAAACCCGTCTCATCTACATTGAATATTTGACTAGGAGAATATTCTCCATCTTCAATAATTTTGGACAATGAGGAAATAAATTCTTTCGCAGCATCTTTATCTGCATCGGCCGATTCTCCAGTGAATTAAATATTATGCGAAGGATATGTCATTTTAAATTTGTCACACCAGCCATTAGTTGCTTGAAATACCGTGTTAGAATCTTCATTTAATCTAGTCTTCCAATCTTCATGCAAACTAAGAGCCTTAGCTTGAATAATTGAAAAACTCAAAGGGACATTATTTTGTTGTTCATCGTCAATCCATAATGACAAAGATCTTTCCATTTCATCCATCACTATGCCGTGTCTTTCGGAAACAATGTTTGAAGATATATTTCCACAATTTTAAACGTATTTCTTAATTTTACCCTTATTTTTCAAAATTGAACATATCGTAGATCTGTTTGCACCGTACAAACGTCCGATTGAAGCGAAAGATTCACCGTTTTCAGAACGTTTAATTATTTCCATCTTTGTCTCGATCGTATGAAGTTTAGGAGTCCTTAATTTCTTTTTCGTCGTATCAACACTGCAGTTTTTCCGTTACTGACTCATGTTTATCTATTTATAAGGGCATAATATTTAAGCTTAAACAAATAAATTAGCAAAACACACAACACGTTGACGCACGCCCTAATGCAAAACTGAAACTGTTTTGACCTCTTGATCCGAAAAACATTGTAGTCTGATGCAGGGCCGGCGCAAGGCGGGTCCTGCATCAGAAATAAAAAATCGTGAAATAGCGAATTGTGTGAAACGGGTTTGATTCCCGTCCATTGTTAGGTACTTTTTTAAATCCATTTTTTATTTTGTGTTCATTTCTCGCCTGGCAATAAAATTTCTTAATTTCCCTATCCTTCTCATAGATTCCTGCTTCGCTTAACTCATGCTCTGTATACAAAGTCTCTAAACCTTCCTGGCTTACCATTCTCCTCAAATAAACCATTTCTCCTCAAGTACTCTAGCCTATTTAAATAGCTCTTTATCTCTAACTTATTTGCTACCTTTTCTTTCCAGCGTTCCTTAACTAGTCTTTAGTTATTCAAGTTTCTGATTTTTTATATTTCATCCCTTTCTGCCCTGTCTTTATCCTTAATTTATTTACCTTAGTTTCGTCTAGTACTATATACCCAGGTGTACATCTGTGTAATCTCACACACCATCAAATGTATCGGCACCATATATCAGACCACTTACCGCTTGTAAGTTGAATATAAACATTCACTCGCTAAAATCGCCTTTTAGTATCCTTTTTCTTATTCCCTGCACCTCTTTCATTATTAAAACCACCCTTTTTACCCGTTCTCTTACGTGTGCATTTGTTGTGTGTTTCTTAGCCGTGTGTAGTCACTAGCTTGTCGAACATTTTTTTCGAAGCTGTGTAGTTGAGGAGATGCATCCGGGGTTTTCTGTCAGTAGACGTTATGATTAATCTTTGAACTTTCGCATCCTCGAGTTCCCAACTTGTTCTGTCCTTGTCTGGTTTTTCCTTCCCGGTTACCACGTCGTACGCATTCATTCACCTCAACACGATGGTGATTTGTAATTTCCACAATTAAAAATTTGTTTCATCCTTGAATCGTTCGATTCGCGTTATGTCGTCGCCGTTATGACCGTTCCACATCGCCATCTTTTTCCCGACCACGTTTTTTTAACCGTTTTAAATTTTTAATTATTTTATTTTCCGTTTTTCATTATTACCAGATTTGACTTTTATTTAGCCCTGGACCCATAATCTGCTTGTAAGAGTTGGTAAGATTATGCGAGCTTCTGTTATCGATAAGGCGGTGTGAGTGAGGAGCACGTAGCAGGCTTTTCTAAGTGGACGTAGTACTGTGTAGACTGCTATACTCAGTGCTCTATTTTCATTTGTCAATATCTCTAGCGATAATTGATTTATCCATTGATAACTCTAGAATTGCAATATAACATAAATGATCATAGGTTAATACAGTGGCTGTAGAACTGCGTTGATGGCTGTACTCGCAACTGCTAATGCCTCCAGCTATAATTGATTAAACCTTTGATCATTCAAGAATTGCTGTAGAATTCAAATCACAGTGAACAGATTAATACAACATATCACGTTACTGTGATGATGGCTGTACGCAGTATTGCATTACTAATAGTCAATATAGCTCCAGGGCTAATTCATCTATCCATTGATCATTCTAGTATTGCTGTAGAACTTGGATCATCGGCGAATAGATTAATCCCCTGGGTATAGTACTGTATAGATTGTTATAGTCAGTACTGTACTGTCATTTTTAAAATTAATCTGTGCTACTGTGAGATTATTAATTTTAATTTTCTTTGGGCATTTTCAAAAATTTGAGGCGTTAGATATTTTTTCTTTCTTTTTTGTTACGATAGGAAGTCGAGATCCAGCGCACTGGCCATTATTTCGATTTTTATCGAATTTTGTTCGACACATGCGATGATGTGCGATAGTTAGTTTATTAGGGATTCGAGAAATCCTTTCTCGATTTCATCAATTAACGTGGTATTTGAGGATTGCGGTAACTGCATCGACGGGTTCATAAATGGTGTTTGAGGCAGGATCTGTGTGAGGTGTATTTCTTTGTTTTTTGCTACAATGTTACTATAGGATATATGTTGTTTAGTGTACTTATTGTAGGATATTATCCTTTTTCCTCTTTCCAATTTTAGTTTGATCCTTTTACCGCAATTTTATGCTTAAATTCTTTAACCTGTGGACATTTTATATATGATGTTGTGTGACCGAAATTTTTACAAATCACACAGTATAGCTGGACCTTAACTCCATCTGCGTCTTTAGTGAAAGAGGGTAGTTTGCACTCACCTAGATTGTGCCGGACATTGCATTTGACACACCTGTATCCCAGATTGCAGTTATCTGTAACGTGGCCAATTCGTTGGCAGCGTTTGCATTGGAGTCTATCAGTTTTATTAATCCTTTCGCAAGAGACAAGTGAATGGAAAAGGATTTCTATTTGTTTCCAGTTTTCAATTTTGCTATCGGGGGATAGTTGGATTAGGTAGAAGGATAGGCTTCTACTCTCGCTTACGGACTTTTTCGTTTCAAATCTTTTTGCAGAAATAAAAGTTACGTTATCTAGTTTGATTTTTAATAGTTCGTCGAGCACTTGTTGAAGATCAAAATCTTTTTCAAGGTTTTTGAGCAATAGTGTTTTTGGTTTTTCGCTTTTTGAGGTGCACGTGAAGCATTCGATTTTGTTATCTTGTAGTATTTTGCAGGAAAGTTTATGATTATTATGATTAGTATTATCAGTGCAGAGTAAGTGTTTATGTCTATTAGCGAGAGTGTTTTATAAGGCATTTTTACATGAATTATTTACAATTACGATGGGCGGATTTATAAAAAAAGGTATTCATGACCTTCATATGTCCTTTACACGTCCATCCACAAAAAACTAGTACCATCGACATATGCCTCTCTTAAAACTATTCAACTGCATACGAAACATTTTTCGCTATGCGTAATGTTGAAAATAAGATACGTCTTAACGTATCGAATATACAAAAATTAATCTTTCACGAGAAATAGATATATCTTTAAACTATGCGCCGAAGAGATTCCGGGAATGCGTGAAGTGCTTATTTCACACAGTAGATAAGAATTAGGGGACCAGAACGAGATGCAATCGCATACCATTTTTATTCACTCTAGCTTTGACTCTCTGCGAGAACAGTCAAAATACTTCAGATATACCTTCGAAAGAATAAAGATAATTATAAAATGGAGATAGATATTTCTTTTTACCCATAATGACGTATGAAGAATTCAGACGAAGGCTTACGTCGTTCTAAGAACGTAAACTATTTTTGAAGGTTTAAATATAATTTAATTCCAATATATCTACAGCAATTTACAATATGTCTTAGCGATATGCGTTCTACCGTGGTGTCGTTTGTGTTGTTTTGATGTTTGTACTGTCTGTCTTCTTGGTGTCGTGCATTTTTATATGTTCGTTTGTTGCTGTCATTGGCTAACGAGATGTCTAAGTGGTGGGTGTGTTTTTTCTCCTATTGGCGGCGTGTTCGTTGGAGGGATGTGCAGGAGGCTCGGAACTGGTAGGTGGAAGTGGAAGTTTAAACAAATTGTTAATTTGTTTAGGTTTGGGAAATTCTAATTCTTTTATGGGTGTTGACTCGGAGGTCGAGGTGTCCGCGAATCGTGGGACGCTGGTTATAAACGAGTAAACCTTCGATTCGGGTCCCTTGTTCTTGAGGGTATGTATGGAAATAGGGATAAGGTAGAGGTCTGGGTTTTTCCTGATGGAGGTAGAGGTTCAAAGGATGTTAGTTAAAATGTCTAATTGAAGGATTCGCGTCTTTATGGAGGATCGTAACAGTCTGTGCATTGGGAATGAGTGTAGGGAATGAACAATCTTGATGGGATCAGTAGGCCAATAAGTTGGTGTCCCAGAGGATAGAAATGCGTATTTCTTTTCCTGTAGCAGTTTAGCTAATTCCTTTCCTTTGGCAGTGGTTAGTCGAGAGCCCCATAATGTGTTTTTGCTGTTGAAGTCACCACCTACTATGAATTTGGGGCCAATGGTACTAAAGAAATCCTGAAAATTTTCTTCCTTTAAATTATGTTTGAGCGGACAATAGACTGCTGAAGTTACCAAGTTTCCACATTGGGTTACTACCATGATAAATGTAGCTTGCTGGCAATCTTTTGAATAGTTACTTAATGGATAATGGGCGATCGAGTCTTTAATTTAAATTGCTCCCAATTGGTCCCAGCATGGGCTGTATTGTCTGGGTGATTAGTGTGATGAAGTCGGTACTGTGGTATTTTAAAATATGTTTTTTCTGTAAAATGAGTTTCACTAACCAGCAGTATATCTATTAAATTAGTACTGAGGAAAATTTTTAATTCCTCTTTATGTTGTGCTAAGCCGTTAGCATTTCATAATCCTATGCGTAATAAATTAGGCATTGCGCTTGCCGACAAGCATTGAGAGCATGTTTAACACCATGCTGTTTTGCTGCATTAATTGATTGAACATTATTTTTAAATCTGCCAGGAATTTGTTTAATAAGCTACCGAGGTTTTCATCCTCCTTGTGTTGTGTAGGTGTTGGATTGTTTGAACTGTTGCTGCCCCTCGTAACATGTGCGTAACTGCGTTCTTGACTGAAGCGTCTATTTGATG
>NW_016909344.1:0-404 GCF_001483705.2 Eufriesea mexicana | reverse complement strand
TAACGCCTTCAATCCAATGGCAAGTACAGCCATCTACTTGCCAGAGAATAGGTCTATTCAAAATATATAATCCGTTATAGCTTGGTGAATAGGTCGCCAAACGTATTCAACCAATGGCAATTACAGCCACCTACTTGCCAGACAATATGTCTATTCAAAATCTATAACCTGTTATAGAATGGAGAGTAGATGACATAACGCCTTCAATCCAATGGCAAGTACAGCCATCTACTTGCCAGAGAATAAGTCTATTCAAAACCTATAAGCTGCCATAGCTTGGTGATTAGGTCGCCTATCGCCTTCAACCAATGGCAAGAACAGCCACCTACTTGCCTGGGAAGAGGTCTGTTCAAAATCTATAATCTGTTATATCTTGGTGTATACAACGCCTAACGCCTTCAATC
>NW_016909343.1:5115-21934 GCF_001483705.2 Eufriesea mexicana | reverse complement strand
AAACATAACACAACCAAACGTGGCCTAACCCAATCCAGCGTGCCTTGACCACCATTGCACACGCACCCACGGCGAAGCAGTACATCTTAGTTCACAGTAGGACTCTGAAATCTAACGAATAGCAGTTTATAACACGAAAGTCAAAGCTAACCCAGAGAGAGACCTAACCCAGACTAACGTTGCCTGACGAAACGTATACTCACCCAAATCTAACGTGCCGAGACCGTCAGTGTTGGCATCCCCAGAGCAGTGCAGAGCATATTAGATCACTGTGGATAGCAGAAATCCGTCGAATAGCAGTGTACAGCACAAGAGCCGAAGATATCCGATACTAGCCTCACCAAACCTCGCCTAACCAAACGGAACATGACTCAACCTAAATTGCCGCGACCACTATTCCTGGCGTCTTCACATACAAGCAGATAGTCTAAGCGCACAGTAGTGCGCAGTAGTCCATGCAATAGCTGTGCGTAGCCCAGAGGTCAAAGGTACCCTAACGCAACCAATCGTAACACTGCCAAACGTAACCGAACTAAGCCTACCATTCCTCCACCACTATTTCTGCCCTCGCCACATAGCAAGCTGCGACCAGAAATGCTGGACTGCCCAGAGCCAAGGAGATGGTAGTAGATCACAGTAGAGCGCCGATATCCACCGGATGACAGTGTGTAACACGAACGACAAAGCCACGCTGACCGAACTTGGCATAACCTAGATTGACCGAACGTAGCTGAAATCAACCTAACCGGCCGAGATACTTATTGCTGACCTCCGCGGAGCCGAGCATAAAATATTAGGATAGGGTGGGGCTCAGAAATTGATATAATCCCAGGGTATGGCAGAAGAGTTAAAGCCACCCTAACCTAACCCAAACTAACATAACCAAGCGAAACGTAGCATGCGGAGCCGAGCATAAAATATTAGGATAGGGTGGGGCTCAGAAATTGATATAATCCCAGGGTATAGCAGAAGAGTTAAAGCCACCCTAACCTAACCCAAACTAACATAACCAAGCGAAACGTAGCATAACAAGGCATAACGCGCCGCGACCACTGCTGCTGGACACCCCAGGACCAAGCAGAATACACTGGAGCACAGTAGAGCGCAGAAATCCACCGAAAAGCGATGTATAGCACAAAAGTCGTAGCCACCCGGACCTAACCAAGCCAATCGTGACGTAACGAAACGTAAGCTGTCTTTACCTAACCTGTCGCGAAGACTCTTGCCGACCTCTGCAGAGTCGAAGAGGATATAGTAGAGGAGAGCAGCGCACAGAAATCCATAGAACCGCAGTGGATAGCAGAAGGGTCAAAGCTATCTAAACCTAACACATACTAACGTTACCAAACGAAGCGTACCATAAATCCAGATAACATTCGCGACCACCATTGCTGGCCTCGCCATGGCCAAGCAGAATACAGTAGAGCACAGTAGGGTGCAGAAGTCTGCCGGACACCACTCTACAGAATGAAGGTCAAAGGTACCCTTACCGAAACTAACGTAACCTAACGTAACAGAACGTAACTTATGTAAACCTAACGTGCCTAGTACACTATTAATGACATCCCCAGAAACAAGCGGTGCATATTAGAGCAACGTATTTCGCAGAAATCCATCGAATACTGTGTATATCACAAAAGCAGAGGCTATACCATTGTATCCGATCCAAACGTAATATAACAAAACGCTACATAACCTAGCATAACGTGACGATACCACTATTGCTGATCTCCCCGGAATAAAGCAGGGCATATTAGATCACAGCAGAGTGCAGAAATCCAACGAATACAGGGTATAGCACAAAAGTTATATCCGTCCTTGCCAAACGTGTGCGAACATAAGAAGGCCAATCGTACCCTAACTCAGCCTAACGTGCCTAGAACACTATTGCTGACCTCCTCAGTGCCAAACAGATTACACTGGAGCACAGTAGAGCGCAGAAGTCCGCCACATTGAAGGGTAAAGCACAGAGGTGGAACATATCCAAACCTAGCATGACCTCACCTAACCAAACTGAACGTAGCATAAATCGACACAACGTGCCACTACCGCTACAGCTCGCCTTCCCAGAGCCAAGCAGAATGAACCACAGCACAGTTGAAAGCAGAAATCCGCCGAATAGCAGCGTATAGCACAATGGTCTAGGAGCCCCTAACCTAACTTTACCTAACATAGCCTATCCTAGCGCAGCCTAACCGAGCATAAGGTCCCGAAACAAATATTGCTGGCCACGGCAGAGCCAAGCTCAACTCATTAGAGCACAGCACAGTGCAGGAATCCACCGAATAGCAGTGTATTTCACAAAATGCAATGCTGCCCTTTCCCAACATAACTAATCGTAACATAGCCAAACGCAACATATCTCAACCTAACACGACGCGACTCCTATTGCAGCCCTCCACAGAGCCAAGCAGCACATACATGTGGATAGTAGGACGCAGAAATACATAGAATTGCGGTGTTTGTCGGAAAAGTCTAGGCTAACCAAACATAACCCAAGCAAGCAGAACATATCCAAACATAGCCTAACTCAACGTAACGTGCCCCGACCAATATTGCTGGTCTCCGAGGGCCAAGCAGGACATGCTAGAGCGCAGTGGGGGAGCAGAGCTCCACCGTATAGCATCGTACAGCGCAAAAGTTGATACTATCCTAAATAAACATAGCCTAACTCAACCTAACCGGACGTAACCTGACTGAACATAATGTGCCGAATCCACTATTATTGCCCTTCCCAGAGAAAAGCTGAAGATTTTAGAACACTGTAGGTTGCAAAATCCACCTGGTAGCAGACTATAACACGAAACTTAAAGCTATCCCCTCATAAACAAGCCAATCGTAGCATAAACGAACGTAACCTAACTCAACATAACGTGCCGCAGTTACTATTGCTTTCCTCCCTAGTGTCAAGCGGAACCCACCAGTGGGGAGTAGAACGCAGAAATCCATTGAATCGCAGTGCATATCGGAGGAGTCGAAGCAACTTAAGCCTAACTCAAACAAACACATCATAGAAGAACATAGCCTAACTCAAACTAACGTACCGAGGCCGCTGTTGCTGCCCTCCCCAGAGCCAAGCAGGTCACACTATAGCACATTCGAGCCCAGAGGTCCACCGAATGACAGACTATGGCACTGAATTCGGAGCTATCTTCTCTAAACCTAACAAAACGTAACACAACCAAACGTAACCAAACTCAACCTAAAGTGTCGCGACCACTATTGCTGTCCTCCCCAGTGTCAATAGGAACACACTAGTGGAGAGTAGAACGCAGAATACCATGTAAATGCAGTGTATATCAGAAAAGTCATAGCTACCTGGGCCCAACCCAAACCAACAGGACATAACGAAACATAGCCTGTTTCAACCTAACGTGCTGAGACCACTATTACTGGACCTCCCAAAGTCAAGCTGACAATGTTAAAGCGCTGTACGGGGAAGGAATCCACCTAATGGCAGACCACAGGACTAAAGTCAAAGCTATTACCCAAACGTAACATAAGCAAACGTAACATAGCTCAACCCAACGTGCCGATACCGTCATTATTGCTCTCGCCAGAGACAAGCTGGACATACCGGAGCACAGCAGAGCGGTGATATTCACCGAGAATCAGTGTACAGCACGAAATTTAAGCTATCGTGTCCAAACTTCGCCTGATCCAACCTAACGGAACGTAATCTGACTAACCATAACGTGCCGAGACAGCTATTCCTAACCTTGCCGGAATCAAGCTGAGAGCACGAGAGCACTGAAGCGCGCAGGAATCCACCTAATGGCAGACATTGGCACTAAAGTCAAAGTTGCCCTCTCGTAACCTAACCAAACATATCAAGAACGAACGCTACATAGCTCTACCTAACGTGCCGCGACGGCTGTTGCTGTCCTCCTCATAGCCGAGCAGAATGCACTACTGGGGAGTAGGACGCCGGAATATATAAAATCGCTGTACATAGGTAAAGTCAGAGTTACCCAAACCGAACCCAAACGAACGGAACGTAGCAAAACATAGCCTAACTCAATCTAACGTCCCGGGTCCGCTATTGCTGCCCTCGCCAGAGCCAAGCAGGACATACTAGAGCACAGTAGATCGCAGAAATCCACCCGACAGCAGTGTATATCGCGCGAGTCAAAGGTATCCTACCCTAACCTAACAAAACGTAACATAACCAAACGTAACATAATCAAACGTAACATAACCCAACATAACATTCCGGGACAACTATTGCTGGGCCTGCGAGTGCCAAGCAGAACATATTAGAGCAGAGTAGAGCTCAGAAATTCACTGAATAGCAGAGTATAGCACAAGAGTCAATGCCATCCTGACCTAACATAACAAAACCTAACATAGCAAAACGTAACAAGGCTAAACCTATAGTGCAACGACCGCCGTTCATGTCCTCCCAAGAGTCGAGTAGGGTATAGGAGAGCAACGAACAGCAGTGAAGTACGCGGAATAGAAGTGTATGGCGCAAACGTCAAAGATATCCTATCCTGCCGTAAACAAACGTATCATAACCATACGTAAGCTAACAAAGCATAACCAGCAGCGGACACTATTTATGGCCTCCCAAGAGTCAAGCAGAACTCACTAGAGCACAGTGATCGCAGAAATGCAGCGGATAGCAGCGTATAGCAGAAAAGTTAAAGCTATCCTAACCAAACTTAGCCTAATCCAACATAACCGAACGTAACGCGACTAAACATATAGTGCCGAGACCGCTATTTCTGGCCTTCCCAGAGCCAGGCTGAAAATATTAGAGCACCATAGGGCGCAGGAATCCACCTAATGGCAGCCTACAGCACTGAAGTCAAAGCTATCCATTCCTAACGTAGCCAATCGTAAGATAGACAAACGTAACCTAATTCAGGTAACGTGCCGCGACCACTATTGCTAGCCTCCCCAGATCCAAGCTGAAAACATTGATGGAAAGTAGAACGCAGAGATCCATAGAATTGCAGAGTATATCAGAGAAGTCAGAGCTACCCATACCTAACCCAAACAAACCGAGCATTGCCAAACATAGCATTACCAAGCCGAACGTGCAGATGCATCTAATGCTTCCCTCGCCAGAGCCAAGCAGGCGATACTAGAGTACAGTGGACCGCAGATATCCACTGAATAGCAGTGTACAGCACGAAAGTTAAAGCTGTCCTAACCAAACTCAGCAAAACCCAACATAACCGAACGTAACGCGACTCAACATTTTGAGCCGAAACCGCTATTGCTGGTCTTCCCAGAAACAGGCGCAAAATATTAGAGCACTGCAGGGCGCAAATACCTACTTATTAGCAGACTTTAGCATTAAAGACAAAGCTATCCTCTCCTAACCTACCCAAACGTTACATAACCGAACGTAACCTAACTCAACCCAACGTACCGCGACAAATATTGCTGGCCTCCACTGAGCCAAGCAGGACACATTAGTGTTGAGTATAACGCAGAAATCCATATAATTGCAGTGTACATCGGAGAAGTGAAAGCTGCCCAAACCTAACCCAAACAAATACATCATAATCAAACATAGCATAACTGAAGCTAACGTGCCGAGAATGCTACTGCCGCCCACGCCAGAGCCAAGCAGGAGATACTAGAGTACTTCGGTCCGCAGATATCCTCCCAATATCGGTGTACAGCACAGAAGTTATAGCTATCCCAGCCAAACATAGCCAAACCCAAACTAACCAAACGTAACCTAACTCAAACTAACGTGCCTCGAGCGCCATTGCTCTCATCCTGGGTGTTCAGCACGGTATAGTAGAGCAAAGTAGAGTGCAGAAATCCACTGATTAGCAGTTAATAGCACTGAAACCAAGGCTATCCAATTCTATCCTAACCAAACTTAGCATAACCGAACGCAACCTAACTGTGACTACCATGCCGAGACCAAAACTGCCGGCCTCCCCAGGACCAAGCAGAATATACTAGAGCACAATAGAGCGCAGATATCCACCGAGTCATAGTGTATGTCGCAAAAGTCATAGCTAGCCTGTCCTAACCTAACCAACCGGAGCATTGCCAAACGTATCCAAACTCTACCTAACGTGCCGCCACCACGATTGCTGGCCTCCACAGAGCCTAGCAGAAAATATTAAAGGAGAGTAGAGCGCAGTAGTCCATAGAAACGCAGCGCATAGCACGAAACTCGTAGAGACCCTATCCCAACATAGCCAAACGTAACATAACAGAACATTGCTTATCTCATCCTAGCGCGCCGAGGCCACTGTTACTTGCATCCCCAGAGCAAGCAGAGCATACTAGAGCACTGTAGATATCAGGAACCCTCAGAATAGCTGTGTATAGCATAATGGTCAAGGGTACCCTTCCCTAACCTTACCAAGCGTAGCATAGCCGAACTTTATCTATCTTAACCTAACGTGCCGAGACCGCTATTCCTGGTCACTCGAAAACGAAGCAAAACCTACCAGAGCACAGTAGAGCGCAGAAATCCGCAGGACAACAGTCTATACCACGAAAGTCAAATCTATCCATACCTAACCCGAGCTAACTTAGCGTAGCCAAACGTGGCCTCTACTAAAGCTAACGGGACGAGACCACAATTAGTGAGCTCCCCAGAGCCGAGCAGAGTATTGTAGCGCAATGTAGTCTGTAGAAACACAAGGAATAGCGGTGTATAATACAAAAGTCAAAGCTATCATATCCCAACCTACCCAAACCCAATATAACCAAACGATGCCTTACTTAACCTTACGTGGCGGGACCACAATTTCTGACATCCCCAGAGCATAGAAGAGTGTACTAGAGCAGAGTAGAGCACAGAAGGCCACGAAACTGCAGTGTGTAACACAGGAGTCAAATGTACCTAAACCAAACCGGAACAATCCTAACCTAACCAAACGTAGAGTAACCAAATCTAACGACACGAGACCTCTATTGCTGGACTTCCCAGAGCAAAGCAGATCACGTTAGAGCACAGTAAAGCGCTGAAATCCACCGAGAAGCAGTGTCTAACGCAAACTTCAAAGCTCTCCTGACCAAACGTAGCGTAACATAACCTAATCAAACGTAATCTAACCCAAGCTATCGTGCCACGACCGCTATTGCTCGTCACCCACGGTCGAGCAGAGTGTAGTATAGGAATGAAGAGCGCAGAGACCCACCGAATAGCTGTATATGACACAAAAGTCAAAATTATCCTATCCTAAACTGTCCAAGTTTAACCAAACCAAATGCAGCCTAACTCAATCATACCAACCGAGATCACAAATGCAGGCCTCCCCAGCTCCAAGCAGAGCATGTTAGATCTTAGTAGATCGTAAAAATCCTCCGTATGTCAGTGTATATCATAGAAGTCAATGCTATCTTATCCTAACCTTACCAATCGTAACATAAGCGTACGAAACGTAACCCTACCTGACAATCCAGGAAAGGCATTGCTGGCCTCACGAGAACTAAGCTTTGCATAGAAGAGCAATGTAGAACGCAGGAATCGTCCGAAGAGCAGCGTATAGCAAAAAGTGAGAGACATCCTTACCAAACCTGATCTAACCTAACATAATCGAGCGTTGCCTAAATGAACCAAACGTGCCGAGACCGCTATTGCTGGCCTCCCCATCCCAACCAGAGCATATTAGAGCACAGTAGAGCGAAGAAATCCACCGAAAATCAGTGTATAGCCCAAAAGTCAGAGCTATCCTCGCCTAACCTAACCAAACGTAACACAAGCTGACGTAACGTAACCCAGTCTGACGCGCCACGACCGCTGCTGCTGGCCTCACGAGTGCTAAGCAGATTATAGCAGAGCAATGTAGAACGCCGTAATCGTCCGGGCAGCAGTGTATGGCGCAAAAGTCGAAGCCATACGTACCAAACGTAGCCGAACCTAACCTAACTAAACGTAATTTATCTCAACCTGACGTGTGGCGAACGCTGCGGCTGGCCACCCGGTAGTCGAGCGGTATGTAGTAGAGCAACGCGCATCCCAGAAATCCACCGGACTGCGGTGTATACCTCAGAAGCAAAGCTACCCTGTCCTAACATAGCCAAACGTAGCATAAACGAACGCAACCTGACTCAGACTAACGTGCCGAGAACAATACTGGTGGCATCCCAAGAGCCAGGCAGAACGTATTAGCGGTGAATAGGGCGCAGAGATCCGTGCAATCGCAGTGCATAACACAACAGTCGAAGCTGCCATATACTAACGTAATCAAACGTAACAAAACCGAACGTAGCATAGATCGACCTAATGAGCCAAGGTCACTGTTGCTTGCCTCTCCAGAGCCAAGCGGAATATAATAGAGGAAAGTAGACCGAACTAATCCACCCCATTACAGTTTGCAGCACGTAATTCAAAGATACCCTAATCTAACCCAACCAAACGTGACGTAACCAAACGTAACCTAAAACAACCTAATCTGCCTAGACCTCTATTGCTGGCAACCCATCGCAAAGAAGTGCATATTAGAGGAGAGTAGAGCGCAGAAGTCCATAATATGTCGGTGCATAGCACAAAGACAAAGAATTCCGAATTCCAAAGAAACCTTGCTTAGCCAAACATAGCCTGACCCAATCTTACGCGCCGCAGCCACAACTACTCGCCTCCCGAGAGCAAACAGGAGAATATTTGAACACAGTAGAGCGTAGAAATCCACCAAATAGCAGCGTCTTGCACAAAAGTAAAAGCTACACCAACCAATCTTAACCAAACCAAGCCTAACCAAGCGTAACATGACCCAAAGTAATGTGCCGCTACCACCATACGTTGCGTCCCCAGAGACAAGCAGAGCGCGATAGCGCAATCTATAGCACAGAATTCCATGGAATAGCATTGTCTAGCTCCATAGTAAACGCTATCCCAAACAATTCTGACGTAAGGTAACTTAACCAAGCGTAATGCAACTCAGCCTACCGTGCCGCGACCGCCATTTCTGGTCTCCTCAGGGCCATACAAAGCACATCAGACGAGAATAGGGCGCAGAAATACGTTTAATCGCAGCGTATGGCGGAAAAGTCAAAGATGTCCAAACCTAACCCTTGCAAACATAACCTAACCAAGTGTAATCCAGCTCAGCATAACATGCTGTGGCCTCTGTCTAAGTCAAAGATGTCCAAACCTAACCCATGCAAACATAAGCTAACCAAGTGTAATCTAGCTCAGCATAACATGCTGTGGCCTCTGTTTCTGGCCTCGCCAGAGCGAAGCAGAGCATATTAGAGCACAGTAGCGCGGAGAAGTCCATCAAATGGCAGTGTATTGCACAAAAGTCAAACCTATGCTCTACTAACCTGACCAAAGGCAGCATAACTAAACGTAACGTACCAAAATCAGGGGTGCCACGACCATTGTTGCTGGCCTCACCAGAGCCAAGCAGAGAATATGAGAGCAGAGTAGCACGCTGTAATAGACCGAATAGCAGTGTACAGCACAAAAGTTAAATCTATCCCAGTCAAGCCTGCCGAGGCCTAGCCTGACCGAACGCAACATATCCCAACCTAACCTTCCACGTCCACTATTGCTGGCACCCCCTGAGTCAAGCAGATACTAGTAGAGCAATGCAGAGCGCAGATATCGGCCGAATAGCAGTGTAAAGCACAAAGGTCAAAGACACCCTATCGAAATCTGTCCGAACCTAGCCAAGCCATTCGTAACATAACTCAACCTTGCGAGGCGAGTCCGCCATTACTGGCCTCTCCAGAGCTAAACAGAGCATACTAGGGCGCAGTAGAGCGCTGAAATTCAACGTGCATCAGTGTATAGCGCAAAAGTTAATGCTATCCTAACTTAACCCAAACAAAGATAACCTATCAGGTCGTAGCGTAGCTGAAGCTAACGTCAAGACCACTACTGGCCTCCCCAAAGTCGATCAGAGTACAATAGAGCAATGTAGAGTGCAGAAATCCTCCGAATAGCGGTGTACAGCGCAAAAGTCAACGCTATCCTGTCCCTACCTAACCGAACGTAGCATAACCAAACGCAACATAACCCTGACTAACGTGCCGAGACCACTACTCTTGGCCTCCCTTTAGCCGAGTAGATTGTACTGGAGCACTATAGAGTGCTGAAATCCTACGAATAGCAGTGTATAGAATAATCGTCAAGGCCACCCTAACCAAACCTGACGCAACCTGGCCAAGCCAAACCTAATATAGCGCAACCTAACGTGCCGAGACCACAAATGCTGTCCTAACAAGAGCAATGCAGAACGCATTAGAGCACGGTATGCCACAGAAGTAACCGGTATAGCGGTGTACAGTGCGAAAGTCAATGCTATCCTATCCTAGCCAGGCCAAACGTAACGTCACAGAACGTAGCATATCTCAGACTAACGTCGTGTGACCACTATTGCAGCGTTCACCAGAGCCAAGTAGATCATGTTAGAAGGGAGTAGTGCGCAGAAATCAATAGAATCGCAGTGCATGGCACAATATTCGAAGCTACCCACTCCCAGCGTAACTATATGTAACAAAACCGAAGGTAGCTTAACTCAACATAACGTGCAGGTAGACCAGTGTAGCTAGCCCCCAGAGCCAAGCAGAATATGCTAGAGCACTGTAGAGACATGAAATCCAGAGGATAGTAGTGTGCAGCAAATAACATGAAGCTACCATAACCATACTTAGCCTAACCCAACCGAACCGTGCGCAACATTACTGAATTTAACGTTCCGAGAAAGCTATTGCTGGCCTTTCTAGAAGCAAGCTGAACGTATTAGAGCGCCGTATAGAACAGGAATCCACCTAATAGGAAGGCTATAGCACTGAAGCCAAAGACATTCTGCGCTAACCTATCCAAACGTAGCCTAACTCAACCTGACGTGCCGCGAAGACTATTGCTGGCGTCCCCAGAGCCAAGCAGAACGTGCTGGCGGGGACAAGGACACAGAAATCCGTAGAATCGCAGTGTATACCAGAAGAGTCAAAGCAACCCAAACCTATTCCAAACGAACAGAACATAGCCACACATGGACCAACCGAAACTAACGAGCAGATGCCGCTATTGCCGTCCTCCCCAGAGCCAAGCAGGACATCCTATGAGCACAGCAGTGCGCAGAAATCCACTGAATAACTGTACATAGCACGAAAGTCAGATCTACCCTAGACAAACATTGCCTAACTTAACCTAACCGAATGTAACCTAACTAAACCTAACGAGCCTCGAGCACTATTGCTCTCATCCCGGGAGCTGAGCACGGTACAGTAGAGCAATATAGAGTGCAGAAATCCACTAATTAGCAGTGTATAGCACAGAAACCAAAGCTACCAAATTCTAACCTAACCAAACTTAGCATAACCGAACGCAACCTAACTCCGACTAACGTGCATAGTCTAATGCCGCTGGCATCCCAGAGCCAAACAGAAAATACTAGAGCACAGTAGAGCGCATAAATCGCACGAATATCGGTGTGTAGCATGAAAGTCAGACCAATCATGTCCTAACTTTACCAAACGAAGCATGACCAAACGTTATTTATCTCAGCCCAACGTGCAGATACCTCCATTCCTGGGGTTCCCAGAGCCGAGAAGAGTGTAGTAGGACAACGTTGCGCCTAGAAATCCACCAAATAGTAGTGTATGGCACAAAAGTCAAAGTTACCCCAACCAAACATATCCCAACCAAGCCAAACCAACCGTACCCCATCTCAATCTAGCGTGCCGAGACCACACTTGCTGGCCTCCGCAGAGCCAAGCAAAATATACTAGGGCATAGTCGAGCGCAGTAATCAACCGCATTGCAGTGTGTGGCACAAAAGTCAAAGCAATGCAAACCTAACCCAAACTATAGTAACATATCCATACGTAGTCGATCTCAAACTTATGTGCGGAGATCACATCTACTGTTTTCTCCAGAGTCGAGCAGAGAGCAGTAGAGCAGTGTGGAGTGTAGATATGCTCCGAATAGCGGTGTAGAGTACGAAAGTCAAAGGTATCCTATCCTAACCTAACCAAACGTCACATAACCAGACGCAACATAACTCAGACCAACGTGCCGAGACCAAGGCTGCTGGCCTCCCCAGAGCCAAGCAGAGTATACCAGAGCTCAGTAGAGCGCGGAAATCCACACAATACTTGTGTATTGCACGGAAGACAAAACAACCCTATCGCATT
This sequence comes from Eufriesea mexicana, assembly GCF_001483705.2. Lineage (NCBI taxonomy): Eukaryota > Metazoa > Arthropoda > Insecta > Hymenoptera > Apidae > Eufriesea > Eufriesea mexicana. The sequence goes on along the minus strand of NW_016909343.1, from coordinate 9,865 downwards.
CTTGCCAAACGCAACATAAGCTGACGTAATCTTATACAAGCCCTCGTGCCACGACCGCAACTGCTGGCCTCTCGAGAGCTAAGCAGAGTATAGCAGAGCAATGTAGAACGCTGAAATCGTCCGAATGGCAGTGTACAGCACAAAAGACGAAGCTGTCTCTACAAAAACTTAACCAAACGTAACATAACAAGTCGTAACATAACTCAACCTAACGCGCCGAGGGAACTGTTCCTGGCGCCCGCGGAGACAAGCAGAGCATATTAGAGGAGAATAGGGCGCAGAAATCGATAGGACCGCAGTGTACAGCATAAAAGCCAAAATATCTAAACCTATCCCAAACTAACGCAACCTAGCCTGTCGTATGCGAACTCAACGTTACGTGCCGCGACCACTATTGCTGGCCTCCCCGGGGACTAGAAGATTAAGCTAGAGCACAGTGAAGGGCAGGAGTCCACCGCATAACTGTGTATAGCATGAGAGTCAAACCTACACTGATCAAACCTAACAAAACCTGACCTAGACAAGTGTAACATAACTCAACCTAACGCGCCGCGACCAGTATTGCTGGCCTCCCCAGAGCAAAGCAGAACATATTGCAGCACAGTAGAGACCAGAAATCAAACACAAGCAATGTACACGAAGAAAGTCAAAGCTATCGGAACCTAACCCTGACTAACATAACCTAATCAAACGTAGCAGAGCTCAACCTAACGTGCCGAAAACGGTATTGCTGGCCTCCCCAGAGCCAAGCAAAGCATATTAGGGCAGAATGGAGAGATGAAACCCCCCGAAGAGCAGTATAGAGCAAATAAGTTGAAGCTAAGCTCTCCTAACCTGACCAAACGTAACGTATCGCAACCTGCGGTGCCACGACCACTGTTGCTGGCCGCATGAGAGCCAAGAGGAGTATAGCAGACGAATGTAGAACGCTGTAATCGACCGAGTGGCAGTGTACAGCACAATTGTCAGTGCTATCCCTACCAAACCTGACCAAACCTAGACTACACAATCTGAACATAGCTCAACCTAACTTGCCGAAACAACTACACCTGGCGTCCCCAGACGCAAGCAGAGTGCAGTAACGCGCAGTAGAGCGCAGATGTCCATAGAATGTAGTGTGTAGGGCAAAAGTCAAAGCTATCCGAAACTAACGCAACGAAACCTAACCTTGCCGATACTTCAACTCAAACTAACGTGCCGCCACAATTATGTGTGGACACCCGAGAGGCGAGCAGAGTATAGTAGGGCAATGTAGAGCGCAGGTATCCACCGAAGAACAGTGTATAGCACAAAAGCCGAAGCCGCCCTGTCCTAACCAAGCCGAGCGTAAAATAGCCAGAAGCAGAATGACACAAGCTAGCTTGCCGAGACCTCTATTGCTGTCCACGCCAGAGCCATGCAGAGCATACTAGAACACAGTAGAGCGCATAAAACCACCGGATGCTGAGTACACCACGTAAGTCAGAGCTCTCCAAACCTAGGCCAGACTAACATAGCCTAACGAAACGTAGCCTAACTCAATTTCTCGTGCCGAGACCTCTATTACAGTTCTCCACATAGACGAGCAGGGTACAGTGGAGCAACGTGGAGCGTAGAAATCCTCCGGATATCAGTGTATAGCACAAAAGTGAACTTTACCTTATCCTAACCTGCCAAAACATAACACAACCAAACGTAACCTAACCTAACGCAACGTCCCTGGACCACTATTGCTAGCCTCCAAAGAGACAAGCAGAATATACTAGAGCACAGTAGAGCGCAGAAAGCCACCAAACTGCAGTGTATAACACAAAAGTCGGAGTTATCCTAAACTAACCTAACCTAACCCAACCTAACCTAATGTAGACAGACTGATCTTAAAGTGCGGCGGCCGCTATTGCTGGTCATCCCAGCGCCGAGCAACGTATATTAGAGCACAGTAGAGCGCGGAAATCCAGCGAATAGCAGTGTACACCGCGAAAACCGTGTCGAGCCAAACATAACAAAGGCAACGTATCCTAACTAAACGTAGCATAGCCAAACTTGACGTGCCACGACCGCTGATGCTGGCCTCCCTTGAGCCAAGCTGAACATATTAGAAGAAAGTGGAGAGCCAAAATCCACAGAGTGGCACTGCACAGCAGAAAAGTCAAAGGTATCCGAACCTAATCCAGCATAAGCAAGCGTAGCATAACTCAACCTAACGTCCCGAGACCACAATAGCAGGCCTCCCTAGAGCCAGGTGGATGATATCAGAGCACAGCAGAGCGTAGAAGTGGACCGCATTACATTGTATAGCGCGAAAGTCAGAGACATGCTGACCAAACTTAGCCTAACCTAGCCTAAGGGAACGTGACATAACCGAATCAAACGTGCCACGACCGCTATTGCTGGCCTCTCGAGAGACAATGAGATGCTAGTAGAGCAATGAAGAGCGCAGATATTGATGAAACAGCAGTGTACAGTACAAAAGTCAAAGCCAGCCCAAACAAACCTATCCAAGGCTAATCCAGGCAACCGTCACGAACCTCAACCAAACCTGCCGAAAGCATTATTCCTAGCGTCCACAGAGACAAGCAGAGTGTGAAAGCGAACTGAAGAACGCAGAAGAACACAGAATAGCATTGTGTAGGACAAAAGTCGAAGCTATCCTTACGTAATGCATCCTAACCGAACCTAGCCAAACGTATCATAAACCAACCTAACGTGCAGCGACCATCATTGCTGGCCTCGCGAGAGTCGAGCATAGTATAGTGGAGGACAGTAAAGCGCAGAAAGCCACCAAGTAGGAATTTAGAGCACAAAAGACAAAGGTAGCCTGTATTAATATAGCCAAACGTAACATAACCAAACGTAGCCTAACTCAATCTAACGTGCCGAAGCTACTATTGCTGGCATGCCCAGAGACTAGCAGGGCATATTAGATCAAAGTAGAGCGCAGAAATCCGTCGAATATCAGCGTTTAGCACAAAAGTCAAAGCTGTCATCTCCTAACCTAACCAATCGTGACACAACCAAACGTAGCATAACTCAAATTAACGTGACGCGAGCACTATTGCTGTCCTCCTCAGAGCAAAGCAGAGCATATTAGAGCACCGTGGAACGCGGAAACCCGCCGTATGCCAGTGTAAAGCACAAAAGATAGAACCATTCTTCCGTAACAAAACGAATCGTAACATTACCAAACGTAACGAAACTCAAAGGAACGTGCCGCCACCACTAATGCAGGGCTCCCCAGATACGAGCAGAGTGCGGTAGAGCACAGTATAGTGCATAATTTCACCTAATAACAGCATATAACAGGAAAAACTAAGCTACCCTAAAATAACGCAACGTAACCTAACGCAACCGAACGACATATACGTCAACCTAACGTGCCGCCGCCACTATTGCTGGCCTCCAAGAGCCGAATAGTGTGTAAGCTACCCCATCCTAACATAACCAAACTTAGCATAACCAGGCGCAATATATCTCAGCCTAACGTGCTGAGAGCAATACTGCTGTCCTCCACAGAGGCAAGCAGCATATACTAGACCACAGTAGACCGCAGAAGACCAACGAACAGCAGTGTACATCACAGAAGTTTAAGGTATGCTGACAAAGCTAATCCTGACACAGCCAACCCGAACGTAACCTGGTTCATCATAACGTACTGAGATCACCATTGCTGGCCTTGCCCGAGCCAAGCTGAAAATATTAGAGCCCTGTAGGACGCAGAAGTCCACCTAATAGCAGAATACAGCACTAAAGACAAAGCTACCTCCTCCTAACCTAACCATTCGTAACATAACCTTACGTAACGTTCCTAACCTAACCAATCGTGACACAACCAAACGTAGCATAACTCAAATTAACGTGACGCGAGCATTATTGCTGTCCTCCTCAGAGCAAAGCAGAACTCACTAGCGCCGAGTAGGACGCAGTAGTCCATAGAATCACAGTATATATCAGAAGGGTCAGAGTCACCAAAACCAAACACAAACAAACAGAACACAGCCCAAGGGTGCGTAACTCAATCGAACGTGCCGAGACAGCTATTGCTGCCACGCCCCAGAGTCAAGCAGGACATACCAGATCACAGTGGAGAAATCCACCGAAAAGCTGTGTACAGCGCAAAAGTTAAAGACACCCTGAACAAACATTGCCTAACCCAACCTAACCGAACGTAACCTGAAACAACATTACATGCCGAGACCACTGATGTTGGCCTTCCCATAGCCGAGCAGAAAATATCAATGCGCTGTACGGACGAAAAATCAACCTAATGGCAGACCATAGCACTAAAGTCAAAGCCATCCTCTCCTGCCCTAGCTATCCGTAACATAACTCAAACTAACGTGCTGGGACCGCTACTTCTGCAAACCCCAGAGCAGAGCAGGACGTGCCAGAGCACAGTAGAGCGTAGAAATCGCCCGAATAGCAGTGTACAGCACAAAAGTTAAAGCTACCATCACCAAACGGAGCCTAACCCAACCTAACTGAACGTAGCCAGACACATCATATCGTGCTGATACCACCCTTTCTGGCCTTGCCAGAGCCAAGCAGAATACAGTACAGCGCAGCAGATCAGAGAAACTCAAGGGATAGCAGTGCAAAGCACAAAAGTCAAAGTAGTTTATCCTAACCTAGCCAAACGTAACATACCCGAACGTAACCTAACTCAACCTAACACTACGAGACAACAATTGCTGACCTCCTAAGAGACAAGCAGATTGTACTAGAGCACAGTAGTTCGCAGAAATACTCCACATTGCAGTGAATAGCATAATGG
>NW_016909343.1:0-313 GCF_001483705.2 Eufriesea mexicana | reverse complement strand
CAAACAAAACCAGAGCTAACGTAACAACCTATAGCGCCGAGAGCGCTATTACTGGCTTCCCCAGGGACATGAAGGAAATACTAGAGCACAGTAGAGCGTAGAAATCCACCGAAAATTAGTGTATAACACAAAAGTCAGAGCCATCGTAACCAAACTTAACCTAACCCAACATAACCAAACGTAACCTAACTCAACCTATCGTGCCACGACCGCTATTGCTGGTCTCCCTAGTGTCGAGCGGAGTATAATGGAGCAACGAAGAGCGCAGGAATCCAACGAGTAGTAGTGTATAGCACAAAAGTCAAAGTTGTCC
>NW_016909342.1:0-662 GCF_001483705.2 Eufriesea mexicana | reverse complement strand
TATACACTGCTATTCGGTGGATTTCTGCATTACTGTGATGTAATAAACTCTGCTACGCCCTGGAGAGGCCAGAAGTAGTGGCCGCGGCGCGCCAGATGGAGTTAGGTTGCTTTTGGTTAGGTTATGTTTGTTTGCGCCTGGTAAGGGTATCATTGACTTTTGTGTGGTACACTACAATGCGATGTATTTTTGCGCTCTACTGTGCTGTAGTATGTCCTGCTTGCCTCTGGCAAGGCCAGTACTAGTGGTCTAGGCACGTTAGGTTGAGATAGGTTACGTTTTACAAGTACATGTCAGCTTTGGTTAGGCTTGGATTGCTTCGACTTTTCTGCTGTACGCTGCGATTCTGCGGACCTCTGCGCTCTATCCTCCCCTAGCATGCTGTGCTTGACTGTGTGGAGGCCAGGAATACCGATCTCGGCACATTAGGTTGAGTTAGGTAACGTTTGGTCATGGTACGTTTGGTTAGGTTAGGAGAGGGTATATCAGGCTTTTGTCCAATACACTGCTGTTCGATGGATTCCTGCGCTCTACTGTGCTATAATACGCTCTGCTTGCCTCCGGGCAGCCAGCAATAGTTGTCTCGGCACGTCAAGTAAAGTTATGGTACGCTTGGTTACGCTACGTTTGTTCAGTGTAGGTTTGTATAGCTATGACTTTCT
>NW_016909341.1:2567-4298 GCF_001483705.2 Eufriesea mexicana | reverse complement strand
ATGGATGAATGTATGGATGTATATATGTAAGGATGTATGGATTTATGCATGTATGGTTGTGTGAATGGATGGATGCATGGATGGATGTATGTGCGGATGGCAGGATATATGGATGGATGGATGAATTGATGTACAGGTGTATGGATGCATGAATTTATGGTTTTATGGATGTATGCATGTATGGATGTACGGATGGATGGATGTATCGTATGATAGACGTACCAATGGAAAGATTTATGGATGTATGGATGTGTGGATGTATGGATGTATGGATGGATGGAAGTATAGGTGGATATATGTATGGATCGTTGGATGTATGGATGGGTGGTTGTATGGCTGGATGAATGTATGGATGGATGTGTATATGGATGGATGAATGTATGGATTGATGGCCGTATGGATGTATGTATGTATGGATGGATTAAGGTATGGATGGATGGATGCACATATGAATGGATGTACGGACGAATGGATGTATGGATGGATGTATGTATGGATGGATGTATGTATGTATGAATGGATGGATGTATGGATTGATGGATGTATGGATGCATGGGTGTATGCATGTATGGATGTACGAATGTATGGATGTACGAATGTATGGATTTACGGATGTATGTATGTATGGATATATGGATTTGCGTATGTATGGATGTATGGATGTATATCTGTATGTATGTATGGATGGTTGGATGTACCAGTAGATGGATGTATGGTTGGATGTATGTATGGATGTATGTACGGATGCATGTATGGATGTATGTATGTATGTTCGTATGATTGAATACATGTATGGATGTATGGGTTTATGGACGTCTGGATGTATTAATGTACGGATGGGCGGATGTATGGATGGATAGATGTATTGATTGATGGGTGTATGGATGGGTAATTGTATGGATGGATGGATGTATGGTTCGATAGATGTATGGATCGGTGGATGTATGGATGGATGGATGTATGTAGTGGTGGATGTATGGATGGATGTATGAATGGATCAATGGTTGGATGGATGGATGGATGAATGGATGTATTGAGGAATGGATGAACGGATGTATGGATGCACGGATGTGTGATTGTATGAATGGATGTTTGTATCGATGGATGGATTTATCGAATGATGGACGTACGAATGGATGCATTTGTGGATGTATGGATGTGGGGATGTATTGATGAATGTATGTATGGATGCATTTACGGATGTATCTATGGATGTATGTTTGGCTGAGTGTATGGGTGTATACATGGATGTATGGATGTATGCATGGACGTATGTATGGATGTACGTATGAATGGATGAGTGCATGGATGGATGGATTTATGGATGTATGGATATGAGGATTCATGGATGTATGGATGGATGGATGCATTAATGTATGGACGTTTGTATGTATGGATGTATGAATGCATGGCCGTATTTGCGTTATGTATGAAAGTATGTATCTATGGATGTATGTATGGATGAATGTATTGGTGTATGTATGGGTGTATGTGTTGATGTCTCTATGGATGCATGGATGGATGTGTGTATGGGTGGATGGATGTATGGATGAGCGGATGTATGGATGGATTGTGGTATGGATGGATGGATGTATGTATGGATGGATGTATGGATGTATGGATGTATGGTTGTGTGGATGAATGGGTTTAAGGATGGGTGTATTCATGGATGTATGCACGGATGTGTGTATAGATGTATATATGGATGTATGGATGTATGGATGTATGTAC
>NW_016909341.1:0-1691 GCF_001483705.2 Eufriesea mexicana | reverse complement strand
ATGTATGGATGTATGGATCTATATATGTATGGATGTATGAATGGCTGGATGTATGAGTGGATGGATGTATGGATGGTTGGATGTATGGATGAATGTATCGATGTATGTATGGATGTATGTGTGAATATATGGATGAATGAATGGATGGATTTGTGGATGTGTGAATGTATGAATGTATGTATGGATGGATGTATGCACGTATAGATTTATGGATCGACGGATGTATCGATGTGTGCTAGTATGGATGAATGGACGTATGGTTCGATGGATGTATGGATGGGTGGATGTAAGGATGGATGGATGTATGGAAGGATTGAGGTATGGATGAACGTATGTTCGGATGTATGGATGTCTGGATGTAGAATGCATGTATGAATGGATGTATGGATGGATGGATGTATGGAAGGATTGAGGTATGGATGAACGTATGTTCGGATGTATGGATGTCTGGATGTAGAATGCATGTATGAATGGATGTATGGATGGATGGATGTATGGAAGGATTGAGGTATGGATGAACGTATGTTCGGATGTATGGATGTCTGGATGTAGAATGCATGTATGAATGGATGTATGGATGGATAGATGTATGGATCGATGGATGTATGTATGTATGGATGTACGAATGTATGGATGTACGTATGTATGGGTGTACGGATGTATGAATGGTCGGATGTATATAGGGATGGATCTATGGATTGATGGATGTATGGATGGACGGAAGTGTGAATGGATGGACTTATGGATGTATGGATGTCTGGATGTAGAATGCAAGTATGAATGGATGTATGGATGGATAGATGTATGGATCGATGGATGTATGGATGGGTGGTTGTATGGATGGATGGATGTATCGAAGGTTGGGTGTATGGATGGATGGAAGTGTGGATTGATGGCCGTATGGATGGATGTACGTATGGATGGATAAAGGTATGGATGGTCGTATGTACGGATGAATGGATGTACGGAAGAATGGATGTATGAATGGATTAAGGTATGGATGTATGTATGTATGGATGTACGTATGTATGGATGTACGTATGTATGGATGTACGTATGGATGGATAGATGTATGGATCGATGGATGTATGGATGGATGGATGTATGGTTGGTTGTATATGTGGATGGCAGGATATATGGATGGATGGATGTATGGTTGGTTGTATATGTGGATGGCAGGATATATGGATGGATGGATGTATTGACGTACAGGTGTATGGATGCGTGAATCTATGGTTGTATAGATGTATGTATGTATGGATGTACGTATGTATGGATGTATGCATGGATGGATGTATCGAAGGATGGAAGTACGAATGGGAGGATTTATCGATGTATGGATGTACGTATGTATGAATGTATGGATGTTTGTATGTACGGATGTATGGATTTATAGGTGTATGGTTGTGTGGATGGATGGGTGTATTGATGGATGTATGTGTGGAAGGCAGGATATATGGATGGCTGGATGTGTTGATGTACAGGAGTTTGGATGCATGAATGTATGATTGTATGTATGTATGCATGTATGGATGTGCGTATGTATGGCAGTATAGATTTATGAATGTATGGATGTATGCATGTATGGATGTATGGATGGGTGGACGTATGGATGGGTGGATGTATAAATGGATGGATGTATGGAAAGATGGATGTATGGATGGTTGTATGTATGGATGAATGGTTGTTTG
>NW_016909340.1:285090-356697 GCF_001483705.2 Eufriesea mexicana | reverse complement strand
TAATATAAATATAATTAATAAAAATACAATGTTATTAAATAAAAGCTTTAAGTAGAACGGAACTAATATGGAATACAATATCACAGAATAACTATATATGAAATTAAATAAAATACCTGACGCTAAATTGATTGGTATTATAAATTAAAAATAACAAGAAGGTGAAAATTTTATAGATATGTATTCTCTTAATAAGAGCAGAAACAAAAATTCTAAAACCAGCATTTTGACCGTTTCAATGTTCAACATTTAAAATTCCCCAATTTATCACAGAATAATTGAAAAAAATATATTTTCGTAAAAAATCGCACGTTCTCTAATATACATCACGAATGTGATTCGTTTCATCTAGGTTTCCATACGAAATTCTTAAATTAATCTTTGTTTCAATTCCGCCAGAGATACACGAAAACCAATACTAACGCAATTTAGAGGTCTCTGGGTCACACACGATATCAGAACAGAACGATTAAAATTGATCTCAAAGCTTCCGAGATATCAAACTATTTCCAGTTATGTGGGCCAACCTGTATAAAGGCGAATATTTTATTCGACGAGGAACACGATGGCCTCAAGGCGTTCCAACTCGATTCTCCGCCGATTAAGGACAAAGGTGGATCATCCGAGAGGAATGAAGTTTCCTTTCTTGAAGTTGCACTGTTCAGCGTGAAATTTTCACCAACCGTTCAACTATGCCGATAATCGATGGTCTGCAACGAACCAAGTTTAATTCCTCTACCATCAAGAATTACAAAAGCGTAGGAATTATATAGGATATTTTAAAGCTGGGATTAAAGTGTGATATTTAAATTCCATAAAATCTGTCCATAAAATCGCTTAAAATAAAGTTTCGAGATACATTACTATTATATGGGATATTCAACTACATTTCTAATGTTTATATAAATTTTTCTTTTATCGATATCAAAAAGTTATATATCATAATATTACAGTGAGAATTTCTTGAATGAAAATTAAATTTATTAATAATATAGTGATTTTTATCTTTAATATTTGGATATTCTAGTTCCTTGGTTTTATAACATTAAATTTTTCATATAATAGGAACTAATTTATATTCATATTTACGGTAGTGGTTGTCATAGAATGCATGGTATGAGTGTGAGGAATGTGACAGAGAATCGCGAAAAAACAATCAGTAGGTGAATGTTCAGATCAGTCATTGCATATAGACGTTGTGTGTGAAACAGTCCTCGAGAGATTATTTATATATATATATTTTAATTTATTTTACGAGATTTAGTTATTTAGTTATAATCAGTATATTTAGTTATAATTTATGTTTTAGTTATAATTTATGTTGTGCTGTTATTGTGTTAAATAAATCTTCTTATTAGTTTATCCATTTACTCACAATATTAATTTATTGACAGTCCAATTAATACATGAAATCCATGAAATCCTGTTAATAAAAAATATAATGATCCAAAAATTCTATCATTTATAGTAAAATAAGAATGAGAATATTCATAAAATTGAATAATTAAAAATATAATTCCTAATATAATTGTTAAAATTAAATAAATAACTGATTTAATTTTTTTATTATTTAATATATAATAATATCTAATAGATAATAAAAATCCTGAAAAAATTAAAATAATTGAATTAAACAAAGAAATTTCAATTGAACTAAATGTAAAAATTCCTTTTGGTGGTCAATTAATTCCAATTTCAATTGAAGGTGAAATATATATATGAAAATATGATCAAAAAAAAGAAATAAATAAAAATAATTCTGAAATAATAAATAAAATTATTCCAAATTTTAAAAAATTTATAATAAAATTAGTATGTATTCCTTGATAAATTCTTTCACGTATAATATCTCGTATTCATAAAATTATTAATATAATTAAATTAAATATATTAAAAATTAAATTATAAATATTATTAATATATATATAATAAATAAAATTAATTATAAAATTTATTAATCTTAAAGATATTATTAAAGGTCAAGGTCTAATTGTTACTAAATGAAATGGAAAATTTTTTAAATTTTTCATTTTATTTTATTAATTATATTCTGAATAATATAAAATTATTAATATAGAAAATACATAAGCTTGAATAAATGTTATAAAAATTTCTAAAATTATTAAAATATTTTGAATGAAAAAAGAAATAATAAATAATTCTAAAAAATTTATTATAAAAATTCTTAATAATATTAAAATTAAATGACCAGAAATTAAATTTGCACATAATCGAATTGATAATGTTATTGGTCGAATTAAATTTCTAATTAATTCAATAATTACTATAAAATTTATTAAATAATAAGGTGAATTTAAAGGAACTAAATGAATAAAAAATTTATTATAATTATTTATTAAAATAACCAAGAGCAAAATTTTCAATTTTCGATGAAAAAATTATAAAATACAAAATTGATTTTTTACATTCTCTTACTGACAATAGTAAAGAAACAATAATTAATAATTTGCGATTTTTTAAAGTATGTTCCTTATATTGGTATTATCCTTCATATATTCTATGCATGAAATATGAAGTGCTACGTATTTAACACTAAATTTACGGAACCCGTCAATTTGACGGAAATGTTGCTCCAATTATACGATGGTAACAGATTTAGTTAACTTACATTTAAGACTGTTAATATAATATATAATTGTATCTAAATTAAACTAGTCGTTAAAAAAAAGACCCGTGGTTTCCTTTATCTGTCAATTTGACAGGTGTCAAATATGAGGAAATAGGTACACAAATAGCGTCCGTAAACCTAGTGTTAATGTTTAATAAATTCTCATATAAAGTAGAACACTATTTCTGAATTTCTGTGAAAAATAAATGTATAAAAGTAATCGTCCTATTACAGTATTAATTTATATTTATATCGCGATATTTATAGTGGCTGAAATAGTGAAAATATTCGCACTATATTCGCTATATTACAAGAAAATTCCAGAAAATTTTGATTTTAATGATAGTTTATTTATATATAGAGCATAATGAGCTTTACACGGAGCAATATTTTTGTAGATGGAAGATCTCTTTGAGGTGTAATAAACCCCCAAATTTTTAGTATTTTTTCGTTCTCTGAATATAATTCTTTTTTGGATTTTTTTTTGCAACTGGCCAACCGAGCGTTAAGATGCAAACATTTCTTGTATGGAAAATTTCGTTGCATCTTGTACTGTTATACAATTATATTGAAAAAACAGAGAAAAGCAGTGAAAATTAAATCGTTGATTTTATCTCTTTTAAAGGAACATACTGTATAAAAAAAAAAAATTATCGAGTAGAGATCCTTAAATTATAAAAATCAGAATTTGTAGAATCGCAGCTGGTTGGTAAAGACAAATCTATATTATCGACTGAATTATTCAAAACAGAATTTTAGAATGTTGGACTGAAATCTACACAGATTTGAACAAAATTGGATATCAGTTTGCTACGTAACTAAATTCTCGAATAATCCTAAAGTTGACAAACATAATAATGCAGCAGAAACAACTATCGATCTATTGATTAATTCCATCTGTAGATTTGCTAGAAATAAATTGACATTTATATAACAAAAAAACGAGAAATACAAATGCACGTCAATGCTGGTTTATATTCGATAGCGTTGCGATATCTATTAGTTCGCGAATCGATAACGATTTCTCAAAAATGAATGGCACCGAGCCAGGGCGAGCCCTCTTCGACCACAGATAATCGATACTTATATATTGTATTGAATTTTTCAGGTGTCAGCTATTGAAAGAAAAAATATCTGAACGGCCAAGGATGAAATAAAAAAAATTAAAAAATAGAGAATAGAAAGCTAATAAAATTTGCTATTTTATAATTGATTTATAGCAATATATTCTTTTATGCGACTAGATTTTTGGTTAAATCGTATATAAAAGATTTTAGGAATACTAAAATCGTATTTTAATAAAACGTATTTATAAATATATATTTACATATTTATAAATAATAAAACGTATTTTAGGAATAAACATGTGAACTAAAAGAAACTCGAGAAAACTTTAAACAATTATTTGATAATATCGAAATGCTATACCATATGGTATATATTATATTCTAGGAATGTTGGGTAGGCAACAGAATAAGCAGTGAGGTAAATATAAAAATGATTTATTCTAAACTAAAACTTATTCTAAGCGCTAACTCTCAGCTGACTCTCACTCGCTATCTCTCAATAAACTCTATGACTGACTTTAAAACACACTCTGACTTTTCCACGCCCTTACACTCTTATTTAAACTTAAACTCTTAATTAAACTTCTTTCATATTCTTCCATACCCACGCTCTCTTTCTCAATTGGTCGGTCACGAATCCAAAACACTCAGACGCATTCCTAGGCTTTCACTCTTCACTTGCATTCGATACTGCCATAAATATCCTGTTCATACGATCCTTGCAGGCAGTCACTTTCGTTCTAAGCCCAAACACTCTTGACATTCTTTCAGAGTCGTACTTATTCCTTTCCTACAATATACTACAGTGTGCAATTTACAAATAAAAATTTATCTCAAACATGTGCTGGTATTTATGAAAATAATCCAAGTCAAAAGTTCCAGAGAAACAATTTTATCACGGTTGCACTTTGCGTCGCATTTATTTACATTGAAATAAATTTTCCCAAATTAGTGAAGAACAAAATTTTTTTTTTTTTAATACTAAATTACATCTACAACTAGCTTCACTGAGCTGTTCCGACGTGGAACAAAGAAGACCCGTTACAGTCTTCCAACAGCCAGGTCTTAGGGTCAAACAATTCGGCATCGGAATTTTCCGCTCCGTGCCTTCAGCATGTTTGACTGCTTTTCCTTTTTCCTTTGACTTCTCGTGTCGCGGAACACGAGAATCCTGGAAATCCCTAATTTAACGAAATTAGGCGACGGCTCTTAAGACTTGGCTGACAATAGGCCTGAGGGCTCCACGTGGTCCGCACACGTTGGAAGCCTCAGGCCCTCGCTAAGGGTAATAAACGACCGATGGGGTCACCAGCGCGCAGGTGGACCCCAGGTACTCCACCTTGGAGGAGAGGGTTTCCTCCACTATCGTTGCTTTTTGGGGGAACCTTCCCTTTCTCCAAGGTCACCGATTTGCGAACCAAGGGAACGCCCTTGGTCAAAAACAGCCAATCATATTTGGCGAGCTCCCGGTTTTTCCTAAGGCCGATCTTAGGAAGATCGAGGAGCTCACTTCGGTTCGAGATCTCAGAGACAAGGTTCTCTTCAAACACTTCGTCTAACCGATTACCAGTCAACAATACGCCACGTTTTCTTCGAAACGTCGAAGACACGACTCCTTTCCGCTCGTACAACTTAAACAGTTGCCCAATATTAATTTGGCGGGCAACACGTGTCGTAGTCGCGAGACGGCCTTACAACCCGTCGGAATATACGAGAATTCGACGCGACGCGACAAAGCTAACCAGCAGATTTGATGAATTAAAGATATGGCTTGCATTCAGTAAACGCTCTGTAGCGTTGCCGTTAACATTATATGTGATGTTCCTTCTTTAATTTAATTCCACAAATCGGTTTGTTTATTCCTTTTCAGTCTTCTGTATTATGGTATTTGATTTAGATCCTTGATGTGTTCGTTGACATGATTTGATATTCGTTTCTTGTGTGCTGTGGCAAATTTTCGTATCTGTTCTTTGATATTATGTATGCCCAAGTCTTTATGTAGAGAATCTGAGGTGATGTACCATGGGGAAGAACAAAATTGTTAATTAAATTTTTGGCTTCGTTGTAATTAATTCTTTTAGTTCATAATATATTCGAAACTCGAATCTTCGAATATTTTAAAACGAAACATAAGACTAACATTAATCCGAATTAACGTTCGCACCATTCTACGAATTCGAGCAAAGACTAGAATTGGTTTAACTTCGTTAAATTTGGCAGTTAGAGATAGAAATTGATGGAACTGGTGGTTTAGCTGTAACGAACTTTAAAGTTAAACCAACCTTCTAGAAAGGTACGGGGAGAGAAAGCGAGGTAACACTTAAGTAAACGAGTGCTCGTAGCGAGCGCTAAAGAGGGCTAAGGTTCTGAAATTCGGTGAAGCCGACTGTAAATGAAGTGTGCGGTGACCTATTGTACAGAAAACAGCGACGAGAGCCCTTTCTTACAGACATCACTCCTTTATTATATCAACACATATATACTTAAAAATCTATGTAACCATTACCACAGTAATAATATCTATATTAATATAACTATTTTTAATATAGTTATTAACACAATTGTCTTCTCAAAAAATTGGTTATTTGTACAGTTTATTATCACAAAAGTGTGATAATGATTGGCATAGATTTTAATATATATTCATGTAAAAGTGAATGATGTCTGTAAGAAAGAATGAGTGGATCGAGTGTGCGTGTAATGAATAAAGTGTGGTATGGACTGTGTATATTTATGTAATGTATGAAAGAAGAGAGGACAAACGAGAGAGTAGTTGGATAGGTCAGTTGCAATTGAGAATTCATTGAAAGCGAACGTGTGAAAATATCGTGAGAAAGAGTAAACATAATTAGATATATTTCTTCGACGATTTTTACCCTGTACAATAATATTGTTCAATAAATATCTAATATATTTATTTAAATATAATATCCACGACTAACAAAAAGAACTATGGTACACAACACATAAAATTCTTATTATCCAATGACATCAAATATTAAATATTTCTTTTGATTAAGTATCTATTTTTTTTGTAAAATATTGGTTTGTACCTAATGGCAACATGGCGACAACCTTTCTCTAATTTTTCTTTTTAACTTGTTCCTATTTTCCTATTTTTAACTGCGTTTGTAGTTTGTCAGACTGAGTAATCGCTATTAATGTTTTTAACCTAATTTGTTACACAATTTCTTAATTGATTTATAATTAGGCAATTATGATGACAGTAAAAAATTTTCATTGTATTAAAATTTTCTTAAATAGCTTCTATATATTTTTGAATACTGGTTTGAATCATTCTTCTGGACAGAAACAAAATTATTTTTTATCAAATGGTGTCATTCAAATATATCTTTTCCTACATTGCTCATTTCACTTTTAATACTTCTATACAATTAACAAATCGTGGCCATCACCAAGCAAATACTATGTTTAGTTTTAAATAATACAAAATAAAAATTTAAATACAAAATTTTTCATTGATTTTTGTACATTGTCATGAAAATACATTGTTTATCATTACGGATTAAAAAAATTTGTTGATTGAAATTCTTCTGAAGTTACAATGACTCGGCCTATTTGAGTTTCTTCTACTTTTATTTTAAGACTTTATCTCCCAATTTGATGTTTATTCTACACAATTAAAAATTATTTTATGATGTCCTTTTTACTAAAAGGTATCTTTGAATATCTTCTTACGGTGAGTCTATAGTGATATTTATATACATATATCACATAATTTTATAATTTATATGTTATACTTCACTGACTGTGGAGAATTCAATAAAGTAAGCTATGTTTTATTTCACTTTTACTAGGATTTCTTGTACTAAAATTCGCCTGTTGCGTTTGCACAAGGTTTCGATATATCGGTCCTCTGCATTAGCTGCTTACTTTGGTTTGCTTAACTTTTTTTAGCTAAAAAAGCTCTATTTAGAGTTTTATTATTATATAATGTTTTCCGTTTGGATCATTTCTTTTTACAACTCACAAACATTCCTGGTCTTATATTTACCCAATGTACAAATTACATATAATTCAAATATTTATAAATAATACACTCAGACTAAAAATGAACATTTAGCATACTCAATCTAGAAAATGAACTTAGAAGAAAAAACAAAATAATAATAAAATGTAAAAATTTATCCTTTTATATTGTCACTAGACTTGTAATTTTCATTATATCACTTTTATTTAATTTATTTATATATCACTGCATATGTGACCTAATAACATTATAATATTTACAATAATATTGTAATATCTATCACTCAATCTAGAAAATGAATTCAAAAGAAAACACAAAATAATAATAAAATGTAAAAATTTATTCCTTTTATATTGTCACTAGATTTGTAATTTTCATTATATTACTTTTATTTAGTTTATTTATATATCACTGCATATGTGACCTAACAACATTATAATATTTACAATAATATTGTAATATCTATCACTCAATCTAGAAAATGAACTTAGAAGAAAGCACAAAATAAGAATAAAATGTAAAAATTTATCCTTTTATATTGTCACTAGACTTTTAGTTTTCATTATATTATTTTTATTTAATTTATTTATATATCACTGCATATGTGACCTAACAATATTATAATATTTACAATAATATTGTAATATCTATCACTCAATCTAAAAAATGAACTTAGAAGAAAGCACAAAATAATAATAAAATGCAAAAATTTATCCTCTTATATTGTCACTAGACTTCTAATTTTCATTGTATCACTTTTATTTAATTTATTTATATATCACTGCATATGTGACCTAATAACATTATAATATTTACAATAATATTGTAATATCTATCACTCAATCTAGAAAATGAACTTAGAAGAAAACACAAAATAATAATAAAATGTAAAAATTTATCCTTTTATATTGTCACTAGATTTTAAATTTTCATTATATCAATTTTATTTAATTTATTTATATATCACTGCATATGTGATCTAACAATATTATAATATTTACAATAATATTGTAATATCTATCACTCAATCTAGAAAATGAACTTAAAACACAGAATAATAATAAAATGTAAAAATTTATCCTTTTATATTGTCGCTAGACTTTTAATTTTCATTATATCAATTTTATTTAATTTATTTATATATCACTTATATATGCATATGTGACCTAATAACATTATAATATTTACAATAACATTGTAATATCTATAATAATACTGTAACAAAATTATAATATATAATGTTTGAAATAATATTGTAATATATAATATTTACAATAATATTATAATATACGTAACACGTAGTACTTGCAATAATAGTATAATAGGTAATACTTGTAAAATGATATAATGCCACGATAAAGAAAATTGTATTTGTTAGATACGTCAGAGATATCCAGAAATGCCGGTCTCTAGACTGCAGACATTTATGGAGGGTAGTATAGCAGGTCGATCCGATCACACAAAGCGATAGTTCCATCCCTTAGCGAATTGGCTGATGTTAGGTTAACGCTACTTTAATCTTGGACATGGAAGTAGGATGTTTCACGCTAAAGATACCAGAGTAAAAATGCTCTTTTATCGGCAATCTACAACTTCGTTTAATATCTTTTTACTGCGGTTGGAAACTTCGACCGGAGGGAATCGTTCCGGTCGTTGGCTGTAACATAAAGGCTAACGTTTTAATTTCTGTACAAGAAATTTCTTATCTTCCCCCTTTAAACTTTCCGTCCATTTGCCATTCGTCGACCGAGAATAGACTGATTTTATCGTTAGTAAAAACTTTGCATGACTTCGAATTACCATCCTCCGTATTAGGCCAAGCAGATTAAACGAAAAGACAAGATAGCTGCGCAACAATTTTGAGAAATTTTGATATCTCGAGGTTACGATTTCGCGTTCTAACATTTTATAGCAAGGTACAGCCTATGCGCGTTAAACACCAAGCCTTTGCTTAACGAACAAAATTATTATACATAATACCATTTAACGTACAAAAGTCTTAGTCATCGATGTTACTGATTTCGTAATGACCAATTAAACATTTCCTTGCAAGATTTTTTCGCAGTTTGTTAGGAAGAAATTAATCCTTGAAAATTTCTTTCACGGTACAACTTATTTATACTTATTTTGGTTAACGAATTTTTAAAAAATTCTGTAACAGTGTTTTAACTTACAAATTTTATTTAATTTATACTTTAATGTGCTAGATATAAAATTAGTATATGTAGGGTCCCTTTTCTTTTAAGATAGAAAAAAGAATCTAAAAATGTAAATTAGATTTTGAAATGTTGGAAACAAAATAAATAGAAATTAGAAATAGAATTGTTAAACAATTGTTATCTGTGTCACTGTTTTAGAGCAATGTCATCTTGTAAACTAAGGACGATCGTCTATAATTGTTAAAGGAAAATTTGGTTTAAAATATCATCTTTTATAACATATTTCGAGTTCATTGGCAACGTTGACTTTAATAATCTTACGCTTACGCGATATTTTTTTCAAGAATTTTTTTGTATTTTCACTTTTGCGCTAAAACAATTTAGTTTTTGAAATATAAATAAAACATTATTCCTACTGCTACAATGATTTGCCTTCGTGTGTATATTACATTTGTGGCAACGTATCAGTCATCTCAGAAACTAAAGACGATGGCCTATAATTGTTAGAGGAAAAATCATATTTATATCATCTTTATAAAATTATCTTTTATAACATATTTCAAGTTCGTCAAAATCGGCGAGAAATTAGTGCATCGATAAGTCCACCGATATTCTTGTTATGAAAATTGCATATTTTTATAAATGGCTTTGTATATCATTAATAGTGAGGCTAGTACATACAAATACGTACGAACGACGTTGCATAGCTATGAAAACATACGAGTAACGCGCGAACGTGATAACAGAGCAAGAAAATAGAAATTATCGAGAAAAATTGTTAGAAATTGGTGGTATTATTTAGGAAATTATTATTAATTAGGAAATACCATATTGCATACCTCGTACCCCAGGTAAAACGCGATGGCACATCGACGCTTGATCACCATATACGTTAAGTACCTAAGTTTCTAAGTATGGAGCAATAATTCAGTTCGTTTTTCCGAAAACCGTTTGCATCCCCTAGTCTTGCACCTCAAATTTGGAAACTCCGTTATTCATTCCAACCAATAGTAAAATTCATAGCCCTATCAAGTCCTTACGAACGCTAGACCTGCTAGACCTGCGATACAGAAACAATAGTATCAAGATAACTCTTGCAGAACGTACTTCGAATCAAAATCTACTGTCAAACAATATACACACTCCCTCGTCATCAAGACGTTGTCTACCATACACAAGAAGAAGAAATATACAGTCCACTATCTATCCCAACATATACACAATTTCCTGAACCCCTTGCCCTGTCATTTAAGATTCAACAAAGTGGTCCCAAAACTTAAGCAGAACTGTCGAGTCTTCGAGCCATTCCAGGGCTCGGCAAATCTGTTTTAAGTTGTACCAATCGCACACGACTTATGTGGGGCACATCAACAAACCATGGGCTTTGACACGTGGTATTTACATTTGGCCGACGTACCACGTACCAGGCCCGCAATAGTCAGTTTTGGCCCGATCGATGTACCACGGGCCAGGCTCGTGATAATCAGTTTTGGCTCGAAAAACTTGACCACGAGCCTCACACGTGGTTGTAGACCAAAGGATTAAAGAGCCGTCCGCCACTAATCGTCGCCAATCAAGACAGGCCTAGTGACGATATACAATGCAATATTAGAAACGATAATAGTATCGTATTAGAAGCGGAAAATTATGGCAACGGACGGAGAGTAAAGTAGAATTCGCCATCGAATAGTAAAGTTATTTAATCAGTCATCTGTCTCCTCTCCTTACATTCTCATGTCAGGAACGAAACGCAAAATCTATATTCGTATGGCAAGTATACGAAGAAGTTACAAATGCACAAAAATTGTGCACTCAAAATACTACTATATTTTATAACAATAAAAAGAGGTCTATTATTTTCGTGCATTTCGTATTACTATTTACTTCACTTACTCGTGCCGTTAAACGGAGAGAAAGCGAAGCAGATTAGAAGGATAAGGTAGCCTCACGTGTCTAGATAGCATTCGGTTATGCTTCCAAGATTCAATGGTCAAACATTTGGAGGCAGACCATCCACGTGCGAATCGTTGTCCGATATCGTGATACTATACGATTTCATGCGACAGAAACTCGAGTTTGCAATTAACCCACATAGCAGGTAAGCACTTGAACGAGACGAAAAGCACTAGGAGGACGCGGCGGTTGCGGACTTCGGTCAAGTGAGCTTTCCGTCACGTTGCACCTCGACACTTGTTCACGTTTCGAACGTCCATTAACGGGTCTACCCCAAGAGAATTATGCCAAGTTCTTGGGTTCACAATGGCTAGTCTCTTATGCCACGAAATACCTAGGTCTATGTCTCGAAACTGTGCTACATCGACCAGTCACTAGCCGCAGAAATTACGCAGTCCGACCTTAATACGAATCGTGGTTAAGCAGAAAATGGATTGCCTTGTCAGCTTATGGTAAATCTACCGTATCAGTGACAATGGTATCGATAACAATGCATATACACGAAATTTCGATATCATTCGATATCATCGGATATCGCGCGTTTCACGTTTATATTCTACTCGTAACACGAGTATCTTTTAATTATTACGTAGGTCGGCGTAAACAGACGCTGACAGGTGCAATTTATTTAAATACTTTGATTCTTTTTATGTATTTGATAATAAGATATTTTAGCAGTTAGTGGAAAATAATGATTTTTAACACTAGATTTACGAAACCCGTCAATTTAAAGGAAGGGTTGCTCCAATTACACGGTGGTAACAGATTTAGTTAACTTATATTAAGACTGTTAATATAATTGTAGAGATTGTGTGGGTGTTAAATAATAGAAAACTATTTATTAAACATAAAATAATAATACAACGTGCGGTGACGGTAAAGACTACGAATATAGATATATATGAACTAAATCCTTACGACTACAACTAACGACACGATTATAACTAACAACACAATTACAACTAACTACACGATTACAACTAACAACACAAATACAACTCACTGACCCAGCTTGACTATCTCTCAAGCACTGTCTCTCAAAAATAAGGTCCCCTAACCATTTCTGCCTTCCTTATATATTCCCTAAAAAGCCTCCCCCAACACGACCAAATATGGTCATGCTAAGGGCCTGACGTATCGCCGGGGTTTTTCCGAATGACCTGGCCCTCGAACCCTCGGCGACCTTCCAAATCAAAGTCACCTACACAGGAGGTGGGCATTCTGCGATACTATATAACATATAATTGTTTTTCAATTAACTAATCGTTAAAAAAAAGGCACGTGGTTTCCTTTACCTGTCAATTTGACAGGTGTCCTTAGAAATACGTATACAGATAGCGTTCGCAAACCTAGTGTTAATTTTATATATTTCTTTTGATCTATCCATCGATCAATTGAAACTGAATTTGTTTAACTTCTTAAGGATTGAATTAGTTTGTAGCTATCAGTAAAAAATCCCAGAAATTTTTTTGTTATGGATGTAATGATTATGATACTTGATTTAGAACGTAATGTGAACAAAATTACAAAGACGTTGGTATTTTAGAAAATTTTAATATATACGGTTTTGTACAGACCCAAGAAATGAAATAGGATCATATCTGGTTGTTAAGGGATTAATTGTTATTGTATTTATGAGTAATAGTATATTAAATCAGCAGCATAACATATAGTAGAGAGGGGTGTGAAATGTTTGAAGATAGAATTAATTTTTTTTAACGTATCACTATTCACAAGAGACACTAGGTAATTCGAAGCTTCTGTATTTTTTTTTTAAGCTTCATGGATTTGTTAGGAACTTTGAGAGATATTCTAAATTATGTTTTTTTCTGAGCTACAATTTGATTCTTCAGAATGAAAATACTCCTTATACATATTTAGGTGTTATATTGTACTAGATGCACTGATCAAAAATCTATCGATAGACATATACAGTGTAGATATGAAAAAATGTCGGGAATAAAAATTTAATAGCTTTGTATATCGTCAATCGGTCGTCCGCAATTGGCGACGGTTAATGACGAACCAAATTTCTTGAGGAACTTGTGTTTATAGTGGATTGTATATTTTGTAACAGTTCCGGTTAACTCTTCTGAACTCTTCGAATGTTATTGACTGACTGACTGGTACTGACCTAACTAACTTGTGCGATTCACGATCTTTCGGAGCCCATGGTTTCCAAAGGGAAATCGGTTTTCCCATTGGTGGTTGACAGGACCGAGGGTGGGCCCTCGGTCCGCGAATCAGATGCCCCCAAAGAAGGGAGGACCGTCTTCCGCGACCAGGTCTGCCGGTGGAGGAAGCCTCTCCCTCAAAGGGGGTTGCTGGTGGGCCACCCGCACATTCGTGACCCTTCCTGAAGGACTCGTTACTTTATGGCTCCGAAAGTCGCGACATCGCACATGGCCTGGTCCCTTTCTTTGCAGGCCTATTGTCAGCCAAATCCTAAGTGCTGTTGCCTGCTTTCTAACATTAATGGCTAAAGAAAGCCTCGTGTCCGGTGACCCGAGGGAAATAAAGAATTGTTTGAAAATGCATTGAAAATGAAGATAGAAAGGACACGGAACTTGAACTAAAACAGCAATTAGAATCTGGCTGCCAGAAGACCCTAACGGTCTTCTGGGTCTATTGTAAACAAAGGGTCGAATAAAATACCGGCACGACATTCCAAGGCTTAACAAGTTTCTTATAGTTTAATATAATTTTTTAATAATTAAATTTCTTACTAGTTTTTACATTGATAATAATTCAGTCTTCTAATAGCTTTTTAAAGTATAACAGTTTTTAATGTTTATTTTTTTATGCTTTTTTATGTATGTTGGTTTAATAAATGATACATAGAATGTATAAATTATTCTTCATGTGTTATCTAAGGATTTGATAAGAGAAATTTCATTTATATGATTATGTGATAAATAATATCTAATAAATAATACATAAAACATATTAAAGTTTTTCAAACAAGTTCAAAATTAAACGGTTGGGTTATTTTGATTTTATTAATACTGATATTCTCTGCAGAACCTTTCTGTCAATTCCTGTGGAATCCATTTCCTAAATCTATACCAGTCCACTAATCTGTACACGTAAAATGCAGTGCTTTCATACAATTATGAAATATTGTAAGAGATAGTGTGTTTCAATTAAGACATTTTATGCTTGTTTAGCTACATGATACATAGGTACAATAAAAAAAAGAAAAAATTTTGAAAAGTTTACAAATATTCATTAAAACGAATCTTAATATACTTACATTTAAAATTTGTAACTTTTTAAATTTGTGTAAATTGGAATTTCACTGAATATTAGAAAAAATTAACTCAAATGTATTATAAAATATGGCATAATTAAAACCAATCTATTTGTACGCCCAACTGCTTTCAAAAAAAGAAAAAGGAAAAAAAAATAGAAAACGATATTAATAATTATTTCAGTAATTAAATTAAAATGAACAGGAAACAATTATAGATAGGATAACTATCATAACGAGGTACAATGAGATTCTGTAATATAATAAGATGTAATTGGAGCATGGTATATTCTTAAAAAATTAATTACTATATATCAGTATATTTGAAATATGTAATTCGTTCATTTTGCAAGTGGAACACTATATTTTTGACCAGATTAGTCAATTATATTGTATCTTTACTAACTACTTATATAAAAAACTATTATAGTCTCAATTTTATTAAAACACCATAATAATTTATATAGTATTCATCTCCTGTAAATAATTTTAAAGTTACTTTAATTCCAACTACGAGCTACTTTACGCCACTATAATGAAATATCAATATAATGATGTATTAGAATATCTTTCAAATATCTCCTACAGCATTCGATAAAAATGTATTTCAGATATAAAAGGAAACAAAAGTTTTATTTCTTTTTATATTTATAGTATAGCTACGTTGTATAGTTATAGTAGTGTATTAGTACATAGTATATAGTATACTACTGGTATATAGTATAATGTTTAAATGCAGTACAAGTCTTTTGGAATTCGTAACACTAAAAGTAAAAATACTGACATATTCACGTATGCAATTAATATTCTATATCACTATTATACTAATAATCCCAGTTACCAAATTTTAAACGTTATTTGTGAACTTTATGGTATGGTTATCACGAGGATGTGATCATCAACATCTGTCTACAATAATCATCATGGCAGTCAATGTATTACTATAATAATAACTTAAAAATTGTACGATATTAACTGACTTAATAATAACAAAATAAAACAGAAAGATTTACATTAAAATAACATTAAAATTTAACATAATATTAAAATTAAGATAACATTAAAAATTGTCATCTTGTTAATTTTTAATGTTATCTTAATTTTAATGCTATGCTAAATTTTAATGTTATT
The DNA here is from genome assembly GCF_001483705.2 of Eufriesea mexicana. Lineage (NCBI taxonomy): Eukaryota > Metazoa > Arthropoda > Insecta > Hymenoptera > Apidae > Eufriesea > Eufriesea mexicana. Next base: position 340,517 of record NW_016909340.1, on the reverse strand, counting down.
TTAAATAAACGTCAAAATATATTTTCAGGAATTACTGACTATTTTCGCACACTATGCCTCTGTATATTTATCCACGTCTGCAACATTAATTTCATCCATTGATTTCTATCAGATATAGAGATCTTCAGCTTTACATCTTGACTATACCAAAAAATCTGTCAAACTTATACATTCTGTAGTCGAAATAATATTCTTTACTTCGTCATTATATAATTTTTTATTTATAATTTAAAATTTAATGAAAGTAGATATACATCTCTTTTTTTTACGATTTTTCATTTGTGAATAGAAGAAAGACTATAGGCGAGCATAAACGGTACAAATAGATTAAATGTAAAAAGACGAGGAAAATTCAAAATGAAAGAAAGAACGAATTTATATAATGAATATTTATATAAAGAAAATTTTTGGTTGTAAGAAAGTAATAATATTTTCTCTGCACTCTGTGTACTATATTAAAAGGAAACTATTAAGCAATTAGGATTGAATCGAAATGAATTTTCATCAAGACCATTTACTGATACAGAAAATCGTATTCTATCAGTACCCTTTATTAAGTTCGATATCGAAATAAATAAGTTCCCGAACTCAAAAGAATTTTAGTCTCAGTAACATACTCGTCAATAACTATGAAAGCAATCTAAATAGAAAGTCCAAATAGGGAAAAATATTTTTCCTTTATTCTGTATAATATCTAAATTTTGTCTAAACATTTAATATCCCGGAGCAAAAGTTACATGTACATGACATAAATCACTTTCACAATCAGTTAGACAAGTATGTTATTACAGAAACATACTCGAGTGAAACAGGAAACTTGTATGATATATCAAAATAATTGAACGAGTGAGAAGTTGCATCAATTTTTGAACTAATGATGATTTACTCGAAAGATAGGTACAATCGCAATCTCTAGATGCACTGATTTCAAGAAAAGAGATTGCATTACTTCACGTTCAGCACACGTAGCGAATGTCCTCAGATACGGTTGACCTAGAGACATTTTCCTTAAATGTCAGGCAAAACGCCAGGCTTCTCTAGTTTAAATGTAAATAACCGGATCGAGGATCGAAAGGAAATCACGGGCAGGATTTCCGAGTGACCTGGTACACGAGGTTGCTGACCTCATCAACGTAGGAGGTTCAGACTGGTTGCACGTGGGGAATGTTTGAGTATTACGCTGTCTATCCACGGACGTAATGCGAAGCAGGTTCAACCTGTAGATAAAGTACAGGTATGCACTGACTCGAATCCTGCCTCCCCTAGATACCTGATTAGTCCCTTGCATCCCCGTCTAATGATATGCGTTTGTTCCACTTTGTCACGAACGAGAACTAATTCCTCTAGATTCTTTCATTTTTCTAAATTATCCTCCATGGACTTTATTTTTCCAATATCCATTCTACTTCTCGTAACATGTATGATAATTCGTATATACGATATTAATCATCGACATAATTAAATAAATTAAAACTAGATTAACTAAAAATTACTTTTTCAATTAGTTAAATTAAAAATTAAACTAATTGAAGAATTCTTCATGATAAAAGAAAAATCGATTTTGACATAATTTTTGTTGTGGTATTGTTATAACTTGTTATAACCATCGTTTGCTAATAATGCAAAAGAAAAAATAAATATCAATGTAGTATTGGTAGAAATAATGTTAGAAAGTAATATGTTTAATATAAATAATAAATTATTCATAAGAGAGAATTCGATTCCTTAAATATTTGGTATATTATTGTCATACATATATGTTTGATATTAGTGTAGGAACATTAATGAAAACATTTAATTTGTTTTCTTGATTATTTTGTTTCATATGATATTAACAATTGAGATTAATATATAATACGCATAAGCATATATTATATATATTAATATAGGCATGTATTATATTATTATAATTTATTATAATTTCTCGATGTGCTTCATGTCTAGCTTAATTATTTCGCATATTACGATTTTGCAGGTGAACATATTTACATGTTTATAATTTCATTAGTACTCTTAAGTCGGTAAATCAACCATCTAATTTTCGTTGTAATAACTCTCCTCCAATAGTCTTATAAGATTTAACGCAGTAATAGTTGGTAATGCATTAAATCCGGAGGTAATATGTTTGTTCAATGCTGCATACACAGTATTGTACCAATTATTGGTAATTCCTATTTTATCCAGCTATTGTAAGGGAATAATTCAAGCGGCATTAGCGATGTTTGAAGATCAGTTAACCGACGCATGTAACTCCTATATCATATATAATTGAACGTACATGAATAGGGACTATATGAATGGATCTAAAGTTAAACTCTATGGAAACTTTATCAAATAATTTTTACAATAAATATGATATTTTAAAAATTAAATTTATTCCTATAAAATTTAGATTGATTTAGATGAAAGGTATGTTTTCAAAATAAGAGTAACGTATAAATAGTAGCTATTTTTTTTAAATAATATACTGTAATGATTTCTTATGAATATAATTTTTCGATTTAACAAACAAATTTATAAATTTATAATATGCAAAATAATAGCATAATATTTAAAATGTATATACATTTAAGATAACTTGCTTTTACTTGATTTTACGCGTTTTGAAAGTATTTTATCAGTCTCTTTCAGATCAGATCTCTGGTGGAATTTAGCCTAGAAATAGGATTTCGCAAGTGAAAGTAATAAATACAAAATGAGTTATGTAAAGTGATTTACGAGAGTGGCGACTGGATTTAAAAAGCGATTTGCATGCCGAAAAAATGTCGTATTCAACTCTTTATAATTAGAATTTCGTTTCTTTGTAACAGAAAAAAATTATAATTTTATTACAAACTCTCGAGGCTAATAATTATCAAAAATAGATCATATTTTGTTAGTATAATGATATATTAACACTATAATTATTGATCCGTAATGCGCACCTAAATATCATACACCTAAACAGTAATAATTAAAATCGAAAAATAATTCTAGATTATTTTATAGAAAATTAAACGAAGAAAATAAATAAATAAATATATATAATTACTTTCCTATCTTGATAGAAATCAACATTAATTTTATCCAAAGCAGCTAGATGTTTATAATGAAATGTCTTAAATCAGTTACCTTAACTAGTTTAATAGTTCCAGTATTAGAATATAGTGAGAATCCCAGAGTATACTGATAATGAAATTAAATAAAATTTGAAATACAGGACTACATAGCTATCTAATTACCTAGCTATTTAATGTTCAAGTCACATGGCGTTATAGAGGCTTAAAATGCCTTCGTAAGGAATGTCATTTCCTGAGGATTAAAAGAAGAAGCACTAAACATAGTTAAAAGGAGTGCCAAACACATTTCCTTTAATATCACGTCTGGAAGAAACCCAGATATCGTGTAATCTATACTAACGAGTAGCCACAGAGATGTAATATCGTCCCACGATTTTTGAAAACCCTCGAGGGTCAAGTTTTTAAGAATGTTTGTACATCTCTGATTGGCACTTGCATATTGGAGTCATTATTTTTAGGGTACGCAGGTAAATCATTTGAAAGTGTTTAGGTAATATTCGATATCTCTATTTTCAAGACCATTTACTGATACAGAAAATCGTATTCTATCAGTACCCTTTATTAAGTTCGATATCGAAATAAATAAGTTCCCGAACTCAAAAGAATTTTAGTCTCAGTAACATACTCGTCAATAACTATGAAAGCAATCTAAATAGAAAGTCCAAATAGGGAAAAATATTTTTCCTTTATTCTGTATAATATCTAAATTTTGTCTAAACATTTAATATCCCGGAGCAAAAGTTACATGTACATGACATAAATCACTTTCACAATCAGTTAGACAAGTATGTTATTACAGAAACATACTCGAGTGAAACAGGAAACTTGTATGATATATCAAAATAATTGAACGAGTGAGAAGTTGCATCAATTTTTGAACTAATGATGATTTACTCGAAAGATAGGTACAATCGCAATCTCTAGATGCACTGATTTCAAGAAAAGAGATTGCATTACTTCACGTTCAGCACACGTAGCGAATGTCCTCAGATACGGTTGACCTAGAGACATTTTCCTTAAATGTCAGGCAAAACGCCAGGCTTCTCTAGTTTAAATGTAAATAACCGGATCGAGGATCGAAAGGAAATCACGGGCAGGATTTCCGAGTGACCTGGTACACGAGGTTGCTGACCTCATCAACGTAGGAGGTTCAGACTGGTTGCACGTGGGGAATGTTTGAGTATTACGCTGTCTATCCACGGACGTAATGCGAAGCAGGTTCAACCTGTAGATAAAGTACAGGTATGCACTGACTCGAATCCTGCCTCCCCTAGATACCTGATTAGTCCCTTGCATCCCCGTCTAATGATATGCGTTTGTTCCACTTTGTCACGAACGAGAACTAATTCCTCTAGATTCTTTCATTTTTCTAAATTATCCTCCATGGACTTTATTTTTCCAATATCCATTCTACTTCTCGTAACATGTATGATAATTCGTATATACGATATTAATCATCGACATAATTAAATAAATTAAAACTAGATTAACTAAAAATTACTTTTTCAATTAGTTAAATTAAAAATTAAACTAATTGAAGAATTCTTCATGATAAAAGAAAAATCGATTTTGACATAATTTTTGTTGTGGTATTGTTATAACTTGTTATAACCATCGTTTGCTAATAATACAAAAGAAAAAATAAATATCAATGTAGTATTGGTAGAAATAATGTTAGAAAGTAATATGTTTAATATAAATAATAAATTATTCATAAGAGAGAATTCGATTCCTTAAATATTTGGTATATTATTGTCATACATATATGTTTGATATTAGTGTAGGAACATTAATGAAAACATTTAATTTGTTTTCTTGATTATTTTGTTTCATATGATATTAACAATTGAGATTAATATATAATACGCATAAGCATATATTATATATATTAATATAGGCATGTATTATATTATTATAATTTATTATAATTTCTCGATGTGCTTCATGTCTAGCTTAATTATTTCGCATATTACGATTTTGCAGGTGAACATATTTACATGTTTATAATTTCATTAGTACTCTTAAGTCGGTAAATCAACCATCTAATTTTCGTTGTAATAACTCTCCTCCAATAGTCTTATAAGATTTAACGCAGTAATAGTTGGTAATGCATTAAATCCGGAGGTAATATGTTTGTTCAATGCTGCATACACAGTATTGTACCAATTATTGGTAATTCCTATTTTATCCAGCTATTGTAAGGGAATAATTCAAGCGGCATTAGCGATGTTTGAAGATCAGTTAACCGACGCATGTAACTCCTATATCATATATAATTGAACGTACATGAATAGGGACTATATGAATGGATCTAAAGTTAAACTCTATGGAAACTTTATCAAATAATTTTTACAATAAATATGATATTTCAAAAATTAAATTTATTCCTATAAAATTTAGATTGATTTAGATGAAAGGTATGTTTTCAAAATAAGAGTAACGTATAAATAGTAGCTATTTTTTTTAAATAATATACTGTAATGATTTCTTATGAATATAATTTTTCGATTTAACAAACAAATTTATAAATTTATAATATGCAAAATAATAGCATAATATTTAAAATGTATATACATTTAAGATAACTTGCTTTTACTTGATTTTACGCGTTTTGAAAGTATTTTATCAGTCTCTTTCAGATCAGATCTCTGGTGGAATTTAGCCTAGAAATAGGATTTCGCAAGTGAAAGTAATAAATACAAAATGAGTTATGTAAAGTGATTTACGAGAGTGGCGACTGGATTTAAAAAGCGATTTGCATGCCGAAAAAATGTCGTATTCAACTCTTTATAATTAGAATTTCGTTTCTTTGTAACAGAAAAAAATTATAATTTTATTACAAACTCTCGAGGCTAATAATTATCAAAAATAGATCATATTTTGTTAGTATAATGATATATTAACACTATAATTATTGATCCGTAATGCGCACCTAAATATCATACACCTAAACAGTAATAATTAAAATCGAAAAATAATTCTAGATTATTTTATAGAAAATTAAACGAAGAAAATAAATAAATAAATATATATAATTACTTTCCTATCTTGATAGAAATCAACATTAATTTTATCCAAAGCAGCTAGATGTTTATAATGAAATGTCTTAAATCAGTTACCTTAACTAGTTTAATAGTTCCAGTATTAGAATATAGTGAGAATCCCAGAGTATACTGATAATGAAATTAAATAAAATTTGAAATACAGGACTACATAGCTATCTAATTACCTAGCTATTTAATGTTCAAGTCACATGGCGTTATAGAGGCTTAAAATGCCTTCGTAAGGAATGTCATTTCCTGAGGATTAAAAGAAGAAGCACTAAACATAGTTAAAAGGAGTGCCAAACACATTTCCTTTAATATCACGTCTGGAAGAAACCCAGATATCGTGTAATCTATACTAACGAGTAGCCACAGAGATGTAATATCGTCCCACGATTTTTGAAAACCCTCGAGGGTCAAGTTTTTAAGAATGTTTGTACATCTCTGATTGGCACTTGCATATTGGAGTCATTATTTTTAGGGTACGCAGGTAAATCATTTGAAAGTGTTTAGGTAATATTCGATATCTCTATTTATTATATTTTACTTATAGTTTTATTATATTATATTTTTATTTTATTATAGTTTAGTTATTCGATAATCTGTCGTTGAAAATGGAATCCAAAAAAATATAAACATTTTTTTCAAAATTTATATATTTTAATACAAAACATGACTCTATATAGAAACATGCTAAGTATAATAAACATAAACAATATTTCAGTGCTCCATTTATTATAATATTTATATACAATATAAATAATACAAATAAATATCATAATAAATAAAATTAATAAAAATAAATATATCTCTTTATATATAAAGTATAGAAAAAAATCGTGTATGAAATATAAATAATACTATCTTAATATTTAAAAACAAATACAACTTTTAAATGCTGATTATAGTTTCGTTAATATTTTTCAGATAACAATTATGAAAAACTATAACAGAAGAGTGACCAAGCAATTAATATTTATCGAATGTTAATAATATTCTTCGAAGAATAATTTTGACACGAAAAATTTATACTTATCAGACAAGATAAAAGATGTGCTGCTACTTTTCTTTGATGATTAATTGATCGAGAGTACTAATTACCCAAAGTCCAAATTAAATAAATCTTCTCTTTTTCTACCAGTAATTACCTAATAATTACTACGAAACAAAAGTATATTAATTCGTAAAATAGTACGATATAATATCACCTAAATATGATATCGATATAAATCCCAACGCGATGTGGTGTGAAACGATAGGAGTAAAATGATAAGGAAAATCCTACTATCAACATGCTGATAATTACGACAAAAGAAAAATATATTAATTCATAGAGTAGCATAACATTGCCTAAATACCTCGGTGATAGAAATGCCAACGCGGCGTGATGCGAAACGATAGGGATAAAATGATAAGCAAAATCACGTGCAACGAGCTGCGAACGAGAGATTCTGTAGCTGATTTCTCTACACGCGGTGCACCTTCTGTTGAAATGAAAGCATCGGCGAGTGCTTCTATATATAGATATAAACGAGAACAAACTGTGAATAACGCCACGATGCAGCTGCAACTCGGACTGACCAGCAAAATCATAAATTCTCGGTCAGCTCAAAGCCTGGTGTCCGCGACGATCACGAATGCCTCAACCGCTCCTGATGTTCCCCACGTGCGGTCTTCAACATGCACCGTGACTTCTCTCCATTAATAATTAGAGACACCCGTGCGCGGTTGGTCCCCTGGACATCTTGGCTATTTATTGCCGCTTAATGATTATTTATTAATCTCGCCTTATCGCCGGTAAGTATTACTGCTGGCAACATTTGTCCCCATGTCGCGTCGCCTCTCCTACCGCATTTGTTCCTCCACTTGCCTTCTGAACAATTCCTATACGAGACACGAATTTCACGTTCACCATTTTACCACCGAATTCCGTTCCAACCTATCGCGTTCTTTACGAATATTATCGCCTTCCTCGTCACTGTCTTATCTCTGGAGCACCTCAAACGTGTAATAACTAAGAACGTTCTGTTACGATAGCGTATCTGGAACAACAATTTGTCAGGTCGATTTCGTGTATCGTGCGTGTGGAAATATGTGGGTATACTGATAGGAAAAGGAAGAAAATTGTAGGGAATGTATAAAAGAATATTTTATCGAACGATTATGTTTGGTTTTTGGATATTTATTATTTCACGAGAGAAAAATTTCTTTTGTCGCTAAAAGTGATTCGAGAAGTTAGGTGATAGTGTATGTACTCGTGGAACATTTTTCAAAATTTTATATACTGAATATTTTAGGAATTTATTTATATTCCAACGAATGCGAGAGTGCGGACATTTGTACAATTTCTGGTTTTAGGATATTAACTCGTTGCATTAATTTTGTATATTGTACGTTTAACCCTTTGCAATCGACAGGCGCCTCTTAGTCGTCATTTAATCAGATTTTAGTAATGGATGTTAATTAATATATCAAATTTATAATTACCCAACGATGCGTGGAATATCGAAGTAAAATAGTTTTACGTCTTAATTTGCATACGATTTTTTATTTACCGTTTTAAAAATATCCTCGACTTTATGGTAGAAAGTATTCGAATCACTGGAATATCGAAGTAAAATAGTTTTACGTCTTAATTTGCATACGATTTCTTATTTACCGTTTTAAAAATATCCTCGACTTTATGGTAGAAAGTATTCGAATCATTATTTTCCTGTAACGAAAATATTGCCGAGTACAAAGGGTTAAAAATAAACATCGTGCTAAGGAAAGACAGAAATTTTTCATAAGATAGGAATAGTAAATATTAACAAATGCTTGACGTTTTATAGAAATACAAATATGAGTAAATTTTAAACAGAAATCAGCATTTTTAAATATTTATTTCCTCATAAAAGAAAAACTACTTTTATCACAGAAAATGACGCAAGAAATTTTTCAAAACAATATACGCGAAAGAATGAAAATTTTTTGAAAATTTCTGAAAAAATAAACAATTTCCTGAACTGATTATTTTTGTAAATTCTTTTACATTCCTATAAACTTTGATATTCGTATAAAGTATGGACGTTCATAAAATCTTTTCAAATTTTCTAGCTTCGCATTGGCACGTCTAAATTATGGAAAATCCCAGCTTGTTCTGCAGTCGTCCAGTGTGCTGGGTAATCATACCGTCAGTTACTACCGACTCGTGGGACAATGCTATTAAACCACCCCATGCTTGAGAGACGTTTACGACGTTCGACGCGGTGACATCACGGTCATGGCGAACGTGTTAATTAAGGAGAAGCTTACACCTTCATTTCAATGCTGGGTTGAGTGGAGTGCTCTCTTCTTCAGAGTGGCACCAATCAAATTCGCAAGCAGATTGATGCAGTATATCTGGATAGAAATGAATACCAATATCTTCCATGTTTTTTAACAGTTAACAAATTAATATATTTAAATAATAATGTAGGATACCAAAAGAAATCGCAAATCGGCTATTGCCATCAAAAACAAATTGTAAACCGATCGATATCTTCTAGAAGCAAATCGAAAAGTTATTCTATATAACAAAATTAAGTTGCGTGACTCCCCTACAGGGAGGTCAAGCGTAGGTTAAGGAAAGCATAAAAGCGTGGTCCTTGACAACCAAAACAGAATCCTTAGAAATCGGTTCTGACCAACACAAGTGTGAGTCACTTGGTGTTGGAAAAAGAGTTTTAAAAGAGTGCGTCTTTGTGTGTTTTCATTTAGTTATCTTGGTGTTCTTTTCCTAAGTTAAATCAGTTTACGAGTTTTGAGTTTGTGTTATTGTGTTCTTGTTCTTTCGATAATTTTCGGTGTCCCAAGACCAGTATTCACCATCCTACAATAATATTTGAATATTGACAACAATTCTCAATAAACTATTTTAAACAAAGATTCTCTCTCTCTCTCTCTCTCACTCACTCTTATTAACACATGTTTACTCCATGACGATTCTCACGTAACTGTTTTATTATGACACATTCTTCCAAACATTTTTTTAACAACATTCATACTAGACTCCACTCGCACATATTCTATTTATATCGTCTCAAATGAGTTTCACTTATTCTACCTCATTCCCATTCATACATGTAAAACCAACACTCGCAGTATAAGCGAAATATCACATAAAAGAAAAATTATTTAACGTTGAAAGGGAAAATAACACGTATTAACTCGATTAATTGCACTGTCACGAGAAATCTAATTCACGGTGAATTGGTAATATCATAGTGTGCAACGATGAGTTGCAAATACGTGAGATGAATGAGTTGTTCATTTGCCAAATCGATTAACTGCATAAAATAAGAAATAAAAATTTATCTTAACAATAGGTTTACGAACACTATCTGTATATCTATTTCTACATATTTGACAGCTGTCAAATTGACAGGTAAAGGAAACCACGTGTCTCTTTTCTTAACGATTAGTTTAATTTAAAAACAATACAATATTAACAGTCTTAATATAAGTTAAATCTGTTACCACCGTATAATTGGAGCAACCCATCCGTCAAATTGACGGGTTCCGTAAATCTGGTGTTAAATATAAAATGTTAAGTATCGATAAGGTATTTTAGTTCGAAAGTTTTAAAAAATTTAAAGTGTGGAATTAATTTTGATCCATGAGTAACTCGAATATTACTCTTGACTGACTACCAAAAAATCCACAGTGTATGTATTTATATTAGCTGCTACTTTATGAACCTAAAGGAAAATGAAGTAAAAAAATCTGTTATCTGCAAATAAATTTCAATGATAGTTCAGTGATAGTGATCAAACGATTCATCAAATAGATAATAATTAAAATTGTTAAAATTAAGTTTTTGCTCAACCATTTGCATTTCGTGAAAATTAGTGTATTTAATCTTTTCATTTAATCTGTTTATTTTCAATTTAAATATTTAGTATTCCACTATGTTTCATCGTTTAAATCAATGATGTTTATAAAATTATATTAATTATATATGAAAGCATAATTATATACAATCATATAGTATGATATAAAATGTATGCAAGATAGTAATTTAAGCAAACGTGAATTATATCACATCTTACTATGTAAAGTATATAAGTATACGTAGTTTCATTCAGAAAGAAAAAATTATTAGACTTTCGTTTAAATTTTTCGATTAGACTTATCTTAAATTTATATAGAAAAATTCTTCATTAAGTTTCGTGCAAATTTCAAGTAAATATATCTTTATTCTAAATTATACTATCACACAAACAGCATAAGTTATGAAGAATACTAATATCAATCATGAAGAAAAATATTCTCCATTTAATTTTCGACGACATTGTTCAATAAAACATACGAATGAAAAAATAATACTACAAGGGAAATGACTCCGAGATCATGTTTAAGAGAAAACCTGATTTTTGGGGGAAGTGGATCTGAATATGGAGTAGAGTATGTCTAGCCAACTGCAGCAGTTGCGCAAATCGAGTTACGTCTGCATACGAAGCGAGTCGAAATGCAGGAAAGAGGAGCTAGGACAAGAAGATCGTTCAATTAGTAGGGGAATCTGTTGTAGACGAACGTTTGATGGAAATGAAAAAGGATTACGAGATGCTGCCGTTAGTCATTCAACAACTAAACCAAATTTTTAACAAAAAACTTTTTCTTAATGACTTTTTTCTTGTTAAACATTTCAAATAAATAATATAATTAAATTAAATTAAATAAACTTAAAAAAAATTAAATAAACCACATTAACCACTTGTATATAAAAGAATATGCTGAAACGATTAAAATTAAGCATGTTCGTAAATGTAATATGTAGGTAAGCTAGAATTCTATATCTTTTCCGTATAAAATGTTTTTATGAAAAGATTCTTCTTTATTTTAAAAAATAGAGTGAGAACTGCTCTTAATTACTTGCTGTGTGTGCACGAGGTATATTACAATTTAAAATAATACGTTCTGGAAAGTACAGAAATTCTTTCTCAATTATTTCTACAGTCTATAATATTATTATATGAATTAAAATAAACAGGTTGAATCACGTAAATGGAAACAATTTAGTAACTTGAAAATTATAAATTAACATAAAATTTCATTCAATCTGAACAGAGTAAAATGACAATTAGCATGAAACTTTTAAATGGAAACCTAGATGAAACTCTTTTGCAACCTTTATTATTGCAAAATAATGCAAATTTTATGATTAATATATAATATTAATAAATTAAATCATAATTAATTAATGTATATGTATTAATTACATGTGTAATTAATTTATTAATACATAAATTAAATCATACATAATTTGTATGTATGATAAGAAAGAAACAGTTGTAATAAAATCTTATTTTTTGCAAATGTGTAGTAATTTAAGATTACTTGAAAACGGTACTTTAAATTGGTCTTTTTAACGCTTATTCGTTACATCAAAATAAAAATACAATGATTTATGTAAAAAATGTAAAGTGACAAAGTTGAAAACTTCGGAAAGAAATATTTACTTTGTAATAAAATATTTTATACAAAAATAATTAAAAGGTACATTATATACTGCTTTTTGTAATGTCAATTATTTCTTTTTTTTTTGTTTATTATTATTATTAGAACTTTACAATTTGTCCGATGGACATTTGGTAAATTCATTTAACGTGTGATTCATAGCACGTGGGCGACAGCCCCATTGAGATATCACCACAAGATTGTTCTTCATGTTTTATTATTCGGATACCAGGTCCGAACGTCAATTATGTGTCAACTAAATAATAATTTGGAATTATTTCAAATAACAGTTCTCGATGAATACCCTATATGTTGCATGCTAGTAGATACGTACTGTAAAAGTTGCTAGACAGAAGCAAAATGTAATTATAAACCTAAGTAACACCTTCGATTATTTTCTTTTATTATTTCAATCATCGTAGAACAATTTTTAGAAAATGGTTTTTACACGAATACATACTTTACCGACATATTTCCAATGTCTGAAACTATCATTATTGGATTAATAACGAGAATTATATTTCAACATAGAAATTAATCCTTTGCACTCGAGAGGTGACTCTCAGTCATCATTTAATCAGACTCTAAAGATCGACGTTAATTAATATATCAAATTTAAAATTTCCTATCGATGTGTGAAATGTCGAAGAAAAATAATTCTACGTCTTAATTTGCATATGATTTCTCATTTAGCATTTTAAAAATATCGTCGACTCTATCACAGAAAGTCTTCGAATTACTATTTTTCTGTAACGAAAAAGTCGTCGAATGCAAAGGGTGAACAGTATTGTAATAGTAATCGTCACCATTTACGTCACTTTTGACAGTGAACTGTTTGTATCTGTGAAGAGTATCTATGATTTGCTTATCCAATATTTGATGGAAATATGAAAATAAATATCCCAACGATTAATCTCTTTTGAATTCATATAGTAATATTACTCTCTATAATTATTAGGTTAATGATTGTCAACGATAGTTACATTCTGACAAATTATGGCAATATTTATACAAACATAAATAATTAATATGTGAATAATATTCAGATAAAAATACAACAATAAATATAACGAAGAATAGTTAACAATAAATAATGTACTAGAATATCTAAACAAGAATATAAACATGCATATGAATAAAAATAATTAGTTACAAGGAAAAGCGAAACAGTCAACAAATTTTTAAATTTAATTTTCTCAAGCATAAGATTTCAAATGAAAAAGTAATATACTAAAATTTATACTATTTTTCTTCTTTTTAAAGGGGGTTATCTTTTTACATAAACTAACGATGAGAATATCCTGCATTTCACATAGAATTATAATATACGTATACATGTATATTAACGTCATTTTGTATTGCCACGTAACAGTGCCTTCTCACAAAATAAATTTCATGCGTTTACATTTGCAAAATTAAAATGAAAATAACCTTTGTTATAATAATCATTGTTTCAACTTATAATTCTAATATCACTTCTTTTTAATACTTACCATACAATGTTAAGTATTATAGTAATAAGTACTAAGTAATACCACGATTACTGTTAACCCTTTGCACTCGACGACCTTTTGGCTAGAGAAGAGTAGAAATTCAAAGATTTTCTATTAAAAAATGAACGATATTTTTCTGAGCAGCAAATAAAGAATTGTATAATAATAGAATTGTACATTACATTAAATTTGATGTATTAATTAATATCGATCTTCCAAATTTTATGAAATGGTGACTGAAGCTCACCTCTCGAGTGCAAAGGGTTAAACCACAAGTATTAAGTAATACCATAATTGTGTGGATGAAAGAAATTTTGTATGCTCACAATTCTTTTATATAATTTATTGATACTATAATTTATTTGTTCATACTTTTAGTTTTATTCTCTTATTTATATCAAAACACGACATATATATAGCATCTAAACCCGGATTGGCATAGATACACTTATTGACCTCAAGAAACAAAGCAATGATTTACAAATTTATATATATTCTCTATTTCTTAATATACATACTTCTAATAAAATCAAAAATGGAACGACGATATAACATTTCATACATTAATAAGCAATAAATCTTTTTTCTAATATCTCGTGTAAAGCTTATTTTTAGTTTCAATTTACGTATCTTAGAAGATGAAGAATATGTGGTAATGGTTACATAGATTTTTAAATATATATGTGTTGATGTAATAAAGGAGCGATGTATGTAAGAAAGGGACGAGTGGAACAAGTATGCATGGGATGGCAATATCTAACGAATTCAGGTTATCGTGATAAATCAGTATGCGTGTAATGATTGAGGTGTTGCGTGCATTGTGTATGTCATGTAATGTATGAAAGTAGAAAAAAAAAACAGAGAGATTGGGCATAGGTCAGTTATAATTGAGTTGAAATAGTGAAAAGAGGTGTGAGCTTGTGATTGTGAGAAATTAATTAGATTTATATTTAATATTTGTGTTTGATCTTTTCTTATAATTAAATAAAGAATTGTTCTTATTGTTATTGATATTTCATCCACCACTAATAAAAGGAACATCACCTTATGTTCGAATTTGGTTGTGGGATTTGCGTGAATTTTCGTAACATTTTCAACATTTCAAAACGAAATATATATGACTGAGGTTAGTTTAATAATTGTATATTTATAATTTATTATACTCCTCTAATATACATGGGATGGCAATATCTAATGAATTCAGGTTATCGTGATAAATGAGTATACGTGTAATGATTGAGGTGTTGCGTGAATTGTGTATGTTTATTTAATGTATGAAAGAAGAAAGAACAAAACGAGAGTGATTTGGCATAGGTCAGTTGTAATTGAGTTTCAACCCTTTGCACTCGACGATTATTTGGCCAAAGAAGGATAGGAGTTCAAAAATTTTCTGTTAGAAAGCTGACGATATTTTTCTGAGCAGGAATAAGAAATCGTATGGTAATTAACACGTAGAATTATTTGATTTTGATATCTCGCACACCGTTACATTATCTGAAATTTGACATATTTATGAATATCGAGCCTTGAAATTTTATCAAATGGCGACTGAAGAGCGCCTCTCGAGTGCAAAGGTTAATAGTGAAAAGAGATTTGAGCATGTGATTGTGATAAATTAATTATATTTAAACTTAATATTAGAGTTTGATCATTTTTGTAGTTAAATAACGACTTGCTCTTATTGTTATTAATATTTCATCCACCACTAATAGAATATACGAAAATATACAAATCGTTACATTGTTTCTTAACGTTTGTCTACACGTGCTCATCTGTAATTCTTTGTTTATTCAATCTCGGTTTATAAACAAATTTCTTAACGAGCTTCATCTTTTAATTTTATTCCTCCTATCTTTTTTCACTTTCTTCTATTTTTACTATTTTTATTCTCCTTAGCCCTCCTCCTATCCGCAGTTTGTATTCCTTTATTTCTTCTCATATCCTTTTTGCTCCATTTACCCTCTTTATTGCACCTTTCTAAAATACGTTCCCATGTTTCCTCTTCCCATTTGCACATCCTGTACCTTGTTTCCTGGCTCTCCTCCTAGTATTTCATTTCCTTCATCTCGTGTCCCAATCTAAACCTCGCTATTTTGATTATTTTGTCGTCACTTCTCTCGAGGTATTCCACTAGCTGACTTTCTTAAATTTCCTTGTATCATTTAGGGTATTTGGTATCTCTTCTCCTCCATTATATATTCTGCCCATAAATCGTTTTATTTCTCTCTCGAATCTCCAGTTTCTCAT
Source organism: Eufriesea mexicana (assembly GCF_001483705.2). Taxonomy (NCBI): domain Eukaryota; kingdom Metazoa; phylum Arthropoda; class Insecta; order Hymenoptera; family Apidae; genus Eufriesea; species Eufriesea mexicana. Next base: position 324,197 of record NW_016909340.1, on the reverse strand, counting down.
TTAGTCGTTTCTCTCTTTCTGCTCCATTTCTTCTAACACTTATCTTCTCTCTTTATGAAATCTTTACCATCCTCCATATTACTCTTTTGCGACGTGGTCTTCTTATTACATTCTTTTATTTCGTATTAAAAGTTTCGTCCCATTTTTCATTTCTCTCTTGCCATAACTCCTAGCCAAAATTCACTGTCCTTTTTCCTGTTCTTACCCTTAAATTCCTCGTCTTCTTTATCTTCTTTATCCTTCGACCCTAGATTTTCCTCCTTAATTCTAGCGATCCACGTATTTTGTTAGTATAATTTTGGTCTTAAATCTTGAAAATTTGGAGATGGTTCCGTGTTACTCCTGTTCGTGTTCTATCACGGTTATCTTTAAATTTTAATTTATTCTTTAATTGTAGGTAAACCATACGTTTTGATGTCAACCGAATATCTCGTTCTTGTCCAGCACATTTTATACAGATCACAAATTTTGCTACTGTAATTTTTGCACAAACACGTTTTACTAATATAATAAAACAAATTTTCTTACCTTTGCTGATATACATAAAATGTTAAACAGAACATTAACCCTTTGCACTCGACGACTTTTTCGTCACAGAAAAATAGTAATTCGAAGACTTTCTGTCATAGAGTCGACGATATTTTTAAAATGGTAAATGAGAAATTATATGCAAATTAAGACGTACAATTATTTTTCTTCGACATTTCACTCATCGTTGGGTCATTTTAAATTTGATATATTAATTAACGTCGATCTTTAGAATCTGATTAAATGGCGACCGAGAGTCACCTCTCGAGTGCAGAGGGTTAATTTTGTAATGAATGAGACTAAGTAAAAGATACAAATGGAGAAATTGATAATATTATAAGAAAAATTATAAAATCAAATGTCAAAAATCATATCTTCGAATGCAAAATTTTTAATTGGAAGCTCGAAAAGTCATTTGATGGTCGAATAATTAATGTTAAATATATAAGCGAAGATTGCGTGACAATTAACAAATTATTTGCCGTAGAACGTTCGTGGACGGTAATTTTGGGCTTGCAGTCACTGACCACCATGCTATACACGGGTGTGATGTCAGCCACAGGAAAGCTTGCAAGGGAATAGATCCCAGGCGTTCATGCCGCTAGCTGGCCTGTTAATTGCTGCTACGTGTCTTCAGGTTTACGATACGACAAATGCTAGGGTAGTCAGAATGCTGGAAACGCGCGTGTTTGCCAAATGCGCAATAACAAGCGACTTCCGAGGCCCTAACTGCAAAGCTAATATCATTTGTTGAATATCTCTCCAGGAAAGCGAATATCAACCGTCCCTGCCATAAACCTATGTTGTAGTATTAACGCAGAGGAAGAGATCGGTGGTTGGAAATTTTCAAGAAGCAGAAACAGAAGTTGGCGATTCGCTAGTTTTGCGAGAAATAATCTTTCGAGAAAGTGCAGGAGGAAGTAAACAGATGTTTCATGTCGGCAAAAAGCGTGTGTTAAGGTTGCAAAATAAATTGGTTAGCAATTACGTGCTAACCAAGACGCGTGTTCGAAGAGCTGTCCAAAATACTTAAGGGAACTGGAATGAAATCTCGCATAACTTCTTAGAATTGCGGAACGTAAACTGTAATTGAAATGTACGGCAACCCGTTATACCGAAAGTTGTGTAGAAAACTTTGTAACTATGTTTCAATTGCTATGGAATGGTGCTTTTCGCCGTCGAATATTTACTGCAGTGACGTCGATTATTTATCTTTTGCTAGGTTAGCAAAATTCAAATAAAATTATCTGAAAGTACAAAAATTTGCTTTAACTCTTCCGAATCATAATGGTGTAGAAATTTCGTTACACGAATTTATAATAAATTTTATTTCATTAATGAATATTTTTGTAAAAATAATATAATAAGTAATTCGGTGAAATTGAAATTGCGATATTACATGCAGGATTAAAAGGTAAGATTAAAGCATAGACATTACACATGGCAATAAAATTAAAGAATCACGAATTTCAGTTTGAACTTTGTAAGGAAAATTATATAATAATCATACTGTACGGTACAAAATGATAGCACAGTCAGAGATAGGTTAGGAGATAAGTATATAAGAGATACATATAATGTATATCTTCCTTAATAATATAAGAATAAATGTAACATACTTACGTGAGAAATGGGTACTGGCAGCAAAAAATGCTCATCGCGTTATGTTTAAAAATAAAAAAAGAAAAAAATAAATATAAAATTGTCGATTTGTGTTATATTTATTTAATACAAGATTTAACACTAGATTTACGGAACCCGTCAATTTGACGGAAAGGTTAATATAATATATAATTCTTTTTCAATTAAACTAATCGTTAAAGAAAAAGGTACGCGGTTTCCTTTAGCTGTTAATTTGACTTTTAATTTAATTTGACTTACCTGTTAATTTAATTTTTTGGTGTCCATAGAAATAGGTATATAGATAACGTCCGTAAACCTAGTGTTAAATATTCCAAAGCAAAATAGAAGTAATATTTCTCCAATATCTTTCACCATCTTGTATAGTATTATTGTATAGTATTATCCTTCATTTGTTTAATCAAATTAGATTTGTAACCATTATTTTCTTTTTGCTAAAGTCGAAACTATTAATTTCGAAATTATTTAAGGAAAATACTGATAATCATAAGATGTGCTATCATTTTGTCTTCCGTTGTATAATAAACCCAAAATTATGTTAAGAACACAAAAGTAGATTTTATTTTCATTCTATTGAATTAATTTACTAAGAAATAAAATAAGAAAAACAAAGTAAAACTTTTTTCGAAAATTCTACAAAATTTGCTATGTTTGTCGTCGTTGCAATCTGAATAAAATGTACACCATGAAGATTAGAATAACCTAAAGATACGAGGACCGAGTATTATGAAAGGAATGATAGGGCAACGGCGAGGTAATGCTCCCTTCTGAACGTTCACGTACAAATACAAATGTGAGAAGTATACACGTTAAAACATTCGCATTAAACACATACACACGGTGTGTAAATACAACCGTGCAAGCTCATCACGGTGCACCTTGGACTATTCTAACGCGACGACACACATTTCAAGGTTCAATAAAGCGCCGATGAAAAATCCTCCATCAACCTTGAAGGGGTCGTTGTAAAGGAGCAGCTTCAATCTTAAAATTCATGGTGATTCGTGTCGAGAAAAAATCCATCTTCACTTCCCCGTCTCTCTTCCTAGTGTAAAAGCATCTTCAAAGAAAATGAACCTGGCGAGATGAAAGCGAAGACTCCGCCTTTCAAAATGACCCTCGGCGGATTATTATAAAATTTTTATTCCAACGTTATACCAGCTCAAACATTCTCGATTATACACAAGAGTATTTGCGAAGCTACAATTATCGACTTCATGCGATTCGTAATATTTTATAACGCGACTTTCAGGATACTTATTAACAGGAATACGTGTCACATTAACTAAACTCTCAGTCGGTATGAATTTAACACTAGATTTACGGACTGAGCCAATTTGACTCATTAAAAATTTGATTACTGTATATATATAAAACTTAAATATTATTTTTTAAAAACACATTTTGGTTTTTAGTTACGTCATGAAATATACGTAAACGTTGATTCCTTTCCCCTGCAGACCCTTTCATTTCGCATTATCGAATGTGGTATACCTATTTTTACGGTTGTGAGCCAATTTGACTGATAAAATGATTTAACAGTTAATCGCATAACACATAAAATTTATAGCTTACATCAGGCCTGGGCAACTTTTGCAACCATTTATAAAAGCAAGCCTAATAAAGAAGTTTCACTACTCAGTTTAAAACATAAAAATATAATAATTGAAAAAAATAAAAATCTTATTCCGGAAACAATAATATTTTATAATTGCACCAAGTATGGCGTGGATATACTTGACCAAATGGACCGAAAATATAGCGTTAAAGCAGGCTCTCGCAGATGGCCTCTACAAGTTTTCTATAATATTTTAGATTTAGCAGCTATAAATGCTTGGATTCTATTATATATAAAGAGACCACTCGAGTAAATATTTCAAGAAATGATTTTATTTTACAATTAGCTGAAGAGCTAAGGAGGAAATGTACAGAATATGTGGAGAACACTTTCATTCCATTGGCAAAAATTCATACTACGACACACGGAGGAATTATCAAGTTCAAGAATCATGTAATAAAAATAGATGTAAGAGCCTTTGTGTTAAATGTAATAAAAATGTTTGCGGAAAATGTATTTCAAACAGAGTTTATATGTAAAACCTGCTTTCAATGAATTTTTCAATAATAACTCTTTTATTTAAATTGATTTGGAACTATTTTCATTGCAAAAAATTTCAATTTTCTTATATGAGTCAAACTGGCTCAGTTCAGTAAAAATAGGTATATAATCAACATCCGTAAATCTAGTGTTAATTAAAAAATAAGGAATTGAAGATATATAAGAAGTAATTAAATTAAATTGTGCCGAATTAGCATACCAACTCTAAACGATTGCTACGCTTTACTGACAGAATTTTGATGTAAAAATACTATTAATTATACAAAATAGTGTATAAATACTATTGTAACATTAATCATGTAATTACTTTAATTTATATTCACGTTATATTGAATTGTTATTGACAATTATTGATATTGCACGATTGTTAATCTGTTATTATACAACGATCAACATTTTTGTTAATAGAAATATGTATAGTGTTTCAACTTCCATCCATATAAATAGAATAAAATAAAATAGAAATAGAATGCATTACAAATTTGTTACACGTAAAAATCAAAATATTTTTGAATCTAACATGTTTTGACATGTAATATTATTCGGTGTAATATATATTTATAATGATAAGAGTTTGGAAACTTGTAAACTCGTAAAATAATAGTAATTGTTTGAATTGAATCATTCGAGAAATATGGATATTTCTGTAATTCGTTGTATATATTAACAATAGTCATAAACATGATTCCTTTCAACATTTATCATAGCTTTCAAGGATCATGTCATCTACCACAGGTTATTAACAATTTATATTATATATATTATATATTAATAATAATCAGTATATGTATATTAATATTATATGTATGAAATATTAATAACATGATAAATAATATTTATTTCATATGATATAAATGATTATTATTAGTCACTATTAATATACTGGGAGTCCTTGAAAAGTATGTACAAACATGTACCAGGTACGTATCAAGTAATTCCTTATAAACAGGTACGAAAGAATATGTAACAACTTTTTCCATTTCAGGTTTAGTTTTCAGGTAAATTACATTTAAAAATTGATTTTGCATTTTGGTAAAATACTATGTTTGTGCCTTTTTTGGAATTTGTTACTTTACACTATTCACAAAGAAAATAAGTATTATACTCCTGTCGCTCAAGGAACCGTATTTTAGCCATAAATGTGTATATCAAAAGTGAATTCTTGAACCTAATTTTGTCAAAAATTAAGTCCCAAACGAATAAAATATTATTGCATATTTCTCCATATTTACATGATCAATCACCTAGTGCCATCTTGTATAGTCTCCGCGAGAGATATAGTCCACTGGTAAAATTAATCGGACCTAAATGTACAATTGTCTTATTGTTTCAATTACCGAAACAATAAGATGAGAATTCCGGAACTCCTATGTCCAGTTAAACTCTACGTTTTTCGATTCTTCATTTACTGATCAAGACATTACTTAACTCCAAAACATAAATTACAACAATGTTTGTGAGCTATATTTAATATAATCAATAAACAAAATTCTTTAAAACAAGTACTAGTTGAGTAACTGTCCTGTGAGGTAAATTTCAAAGAAAATACTTAAAATAGTAAGAAGTTATTGGCAACAAAATTGAGAAATAAAAAATAATTCAGAGTGCAAAGGATTAAGAGCCTCGAAAGTCAATCAGTGCAGTATAACGATAATTTGGAATGCATACTTCGCAGATACACCCGGTATATATAAACACGAGCAGCAATTAGACAAAGAGAAACGAGACGAAATGTTTCTTCGTAACAGTAGGCACTATGGAAATATTATATCACCTACTAAATCGTGGAACATTGCCTGTGTAGATAAATTAATGATCAGGTAGAGCTGGCGGTTCGCCTTGGTGCTAACCTTGTCGATACGTTCAGACAAGGGCAAGGCTACCAGATGCTGTTACGTAACAGATTCAGATTAATGGGCTGCTACATAGGAGCAATCGCGATGGTAGATGACGATATGATCCGACACGTATCTCGGAAGGTCAATTGTGTTCATTCGTTATATAATTGACCGGAAATTTAAAGAAACTCTCGTAGGATATTGTCGATAATTCATCGTTAGCGAATACCTCTGATAATACTCGAGTATTATCCAATTCTTCAGGTTTTACGCTGAAAATTAACGATTACAGTTATGCTACTGAACATGAAGGGGAGAAAGGACTAAACATACACGTGGACAGCAATCTGGAGTAACGGACTTTAATTGCTGATGACCGACATATGGACGCCTCGTATACCTGCACTCGAAGACAGATGACCAACAAGGCGTGAACGAAGGTAACTGCAGACACGCACATTCTCAAGCTGTGATATTCTATATATAAGTGAGAACAGCACTTGGAAATTTTCAAGTGACAAGTACCATGCTATCCATGTTCCGCATCGGTCGAATATTTCTAATTAATTTCTCGACTCTAGCTATACCGAATCTTTCACTAATCTTGGCATTAATTTAAAATTAGTGCTACAGATATCACTAACAACCAAATATGTAGTATTAAATATAGGATACTGTATTATTACTATCGAGCATAGACAGTGATAGTTTAGACACTGATATTGTTCCGCGGTGCATATGGAGTATCCCGCCTTGGCATCGCTAAATAAGCCGTGAGGTCGGTATTTCCAAGGTTTATAACACGATCGGAAAGATAGACTATTTTAGAGTTGGGCTCTCGGTATATTGGGGGGCAGTGAAACTAATATTCTTTAAATCTTCATCTCGCCTACGCTCAATAGCCAAAGGACGTGTTATAAACCTCGATAATTCTGAAGGGTCATCCCGAAGTCCCGCTAAGAGTAACAAACTACCGACGGATCAGACCTGGACGAACACCGTACCCTTGGGAAAAACCCATGATCTCACGCCTGCTCAAGTATCATCCCACCCCTGCAGGAGAAGGCGCGCCAAGGGCGCATGGAAGAGGTGAGCAAGACACTTAGGATGCCGTTGATTGGGAAATTAACATTTTTCTAGACAACCAATTAGCACGCATCCTCGACATGCCAAGGCGAGGAACTGACTAACGCAAAAGGGTCAGTCAGTCGAACCACAACGTTCAAACAGTCAAATTCAAACTTCCAAACAGATACAGTCCAGTCTTCAAAGAATCTAGTTCGAACTCGCAAACTATCACATATAAACCGTCAGTTAGAATCGCGACTCCGAGGAAGGAGTGAGGTGGAAACAGATTGACATTCGGCTACCGAACAACAATAACAGCTCTAGACCGTAAAACGTCTAGAGCATCTCGCGCGTTCATATTAGAAAGAAATAACTTCGGCACAACCGCGACGCGTGGGAACAGATATTATTATTAATTATATATAAGATGTACTACGTGTTTATGACACCGAGTAAGTAAAAAAGTTCCTAACCAATGGAATTAAACTGGTATCCAGGAATGCATAATTGAGAAATTATAAGGGTCCAAAAGTCTATGGACAAGTTACTATATATGTTCGAAATATTTTCTTCCCGCAAAGATATAAGCTCCTTTTACCGAATTATGTTGGGATCCTGGAGTTGGGAGGAAAAGGTCTATTTGTTTTTATTACTTCGATCAACATTCCTAAAATATCGTTGGGAATTTCGTGAAGGAAATAGCCAAATGATTAACGTGCAGAGAAGTAACCGTATTCAGTTGTACAGCAATTGTATTTATAAAGGTTTAATATACGCGAAATTTATATACTTTATGCAATATACAAATGAAATACTAGAGTCTTTTTTAATGCCACTGTGGGTCACAATATATAAAGTATCTATACTGTTCCTGATCTGAGAGTGAGGAGCTCCGCGGGACAGCAGGCCCTTTTAAACCCCCCAAACCGACCCCTTGATGTCCAAAGGTCGGTATTGGCCTGCAACCTCTAACAGGCCTGTCGTCATTGTTGCATGAGCGTAGCTGACTTCCAACAAATATATTTCCAAATTTTTAATGTAATCCTAAAAATATTAAGGGTTCCACAGTATGTTTATTGCGTGCAACTATGTGAGCACACGACGTCTTCGTAAACTTTGAATGCGATTTTCTCGAAACCACTTTTTACAAATTGGCCATCGAAGTCTTGAAAATATACATATATAATTTCTTCCGTATTACGAGTAATACTAAATGCATTTTGAACGTATTCCCAAAGCTGGCCTTCTGATTATACCGTATTTCTATAAACTAATTGCTTTACCCCCATAAAAAGTAATCAAGGTGTGTCAGATTCGTTGTGATCTATGAAGTCAACTGTTTAGTTCGCCACAAAGAATTTAATGTTCAAGGAATTGTTTACATACAGGAATTGTTGAAATACACGTATCTATATAGCACTCTTGATTACGTGCTATTTATGGAACATCATCTAACAAGCCGAGAAGATCATTTTGTATAAATTGTAAATAAATAGAATTGTAAATAAATAAAATTCGTTAGTTTTTGGCATACTGTAAGGACTTATCAATGTGTCACCTATATACAGGGTGTCCCCAAAAAACGTATACACGCTTTAATACCTTATTCTTTCTAATTTTCATTCTTTTTCTTTCTTTTATTTTCTGCTTTTATAATCACGCAAAGTGTGTATACATTTTTGTGGGACACTCTGTATATTCTCACCTGCACGTTTATTGAAAATTGACGTTGCACGTGTGAAATATCTCACACCACGTAAATGGTAAATTGGTAAATAATATGATGAAAAGAAACTGTGGATTAATTAATTTTCTACAAGTCTCCGTATTATCTATTGGCAAGAAGCAACTCCATTTATCACTGAACTGTAATTCTTGAACGTTCTGCAAATAAAATGCATATAATTCATTTCTCCTTAACGCACAATAAACTTATCTTATCTTACTTTGACCATAAATGGCACCTGTTCGACGAATACTAATAAATTCAACAGCTTGTAAAATTTTTCCACCTCTGTGGAGATGAATAGAATTTTTCCAACGTGATGAAATTACTTGAAATGTCTGAACTCTCGTAATCTACGATCGATATTTTCGAACAGTTTCCTGTTTGGATGAACGCGATTTGGAAACTTCTCCGTGTGTAATTTTGCCGCAATACGGCCATTACATCGCACTTCACCGTGCATTAGATGCATATCGCATAATTCATGACATGCGTATTTCATTGCAATGTAATCGCATAGGTGTTATAGCAAAAATGAAATCGCAAAGGAAATGTGTACATGAATGAATATTTAACAGAATGATAGACATCTTATACACTTATACGTCGAGATATGAAAACAATAGCAGACACAAAAATCATCTACGTTTATCTATGATTTTGAATAATTAGTTACATAATTTGTTAGTAAATTTCTTAATGCTTATAATTTCTCAATAATGCGTTATACCGTCTGTTGCACCGCGTGGATGTAGATGAGCTCCACGCGGAGGGGGCAGCGTTGGTATACTTGTGTTGCCCCTTTTCTCAGTGTGCCGAATCTTTACGAGACACTGAGCACTTAGGTGTTGTAATAAAGCGCACTTTGTCTTGGTTGTATTTACACTTTATTACACGATTATGATTCGTTTATGCGTGATTGGCGCGTGTGCTGTATCGTCTCCGCCTCTGCCGTTTTTCGTCTTGTCTTTCGTCTTCCGTTTTCTGTCTTCTCGTTTTCTCCCAACTACCGTCTTACGTCTTCGACTCCTCAATACCGTCTTACGTCTTCGAGTTCTAGTTCGCGTCTGATGTGTCTTGTCTGAACTCCAAAACCGTCTGATGTTTTCTGTGTGAATTCTCGCTAACGTCATCCGATGTGTTCTGTTTGATTTCTCCAAACCGTCTTATGTCTTCGACTCCTCACGATCGTCTGATGTCTCGTTTTATAATTTGTTGATCCTCAAGAAGGACGGCGAGGCGCGTCTTCCAAGTATTATTGACGTCGCAACACCTTCCTCGGTGTCATAAACGCGAAGTACGAGTTTGGCTCCGACCTTTCGGGACACCCTGTATATATAGGTCTTTATAGCAGTATTATTATTAATTACTATTTGATTGCATTTTATAACGGATATATGGATTTCTTCGTTGAATTTGCTTTCTCGTTGGCGGTTCAGTTTATGTGCTCAACTATGTACATCTGTACTTTGAAGTTTCAAAGCCATATTCAATTCGTTGCCTAACTTACTTAACAAATTTGTGTCACAAAATTACTAATTTATAATTATTCGGTAGGTAATAAGCTTCACGAAGTTTGGCGAAGTTTTAACAAACAACGTCTGCATTCTGGAGCACGAAACTTTCATGGTCCAAATTTTCGAGTTTACCGTTTCGCTTGTATTTAATACATATATGTTTACACTTAGTTACGCAATTATTGGAATAAATGGAATTAATTATTTTAGAAAATTGACGTACAAAAAGCGTTTTTTATTCGAAAAATAAACGATTAACTTTAAACTAATAAAACTAGAAAACAAAATAATTCATTGTTTATCTCAAAACAACTATGAATAATATATATTTATGAAAAAAGTAAATAACAGTTTCATGAGTTCATTTCAATCTAAGAATTATTAATACAATTTGTAAATTGTACTAATTTTATCATGATTAATATTTTATACGACATCTCTATTATTTAAATAACTAGAAAACTAGAAACTTTTTATTTTATACCACATCTCCATTATTTAGAAACTAGAAAACAAAATAATTCATTGTTTGTTTCACAACAACTATGAATAATATATATTTATGAAGAAAAATAAATAACAGTTTCATGAGTTCATTTCAATCTGAGAATTATTAATATAATTTGTAAATTGTATTAATTTTATCATGATTAATATTTTATACGACATCTCCATTATTTAAATAACTTCTTCGTGGTTTTTTGGAGCAGATTCTATTATTCCCCATAAATAATCCTTTTCGGTATTTCGCTATTCTTCTACGAATCTGATTTACAAGTCGGCTTTATCGGCAATAAAATATTATCAGATTTTACTTCCAATTCTGTAACACCACCACAGTATGATTTACATTTAGTGATTTCAAAGCTGTATTTATGGCCTTTAAACAGGTATATAACAACCGTCCTTGAACAATTTTTCACGTATCCTTTTGATGATTAAGAGTGTTGAGGAAAGTTATTTTCTCAGTACTTTTAAAAATTTAGGTTTTATTAGATTGGAAATAGTATTTTTAAAAGTTTTCCAATTGTTTCAAATTTATTTTCAATTTAAAACATTTTAATAATTTTACATTTTAATAATCATGTTATTAGTAATTTCATTGATAAAGAGTAATTTTGTTATATTGTAATAATTGATATATTTCTAAATCGTAACATTGCTATTATTGTACTTGATCGATGTATAAGAATGTTTAAAATTCATTTCTTCATTTCGTTTTTTTTTTTTCCTTTTCAAATTTTTATTGTCATCAGACTACTGAATATTAAATGTCTAATATATAATGTAAATGTAAATATACTATTACTAAACATTACACTAAATATTACTGTTACACTAAACTGAAGTTCGTAAACTTATAAATAAATAATTGAATAAATGCAATATTTCGTTATTCTTTATATCTGCACATAATTTTCTTCTGGCTATGCAATCATTGTGTAAATTATTTTCCAATAGCCTTTAAATTATTTGATTAGAAACTACTTTTCTTTTTCGAAACAGTTTCTTTGGAAACAGTGTTAATGAAGGAACTTTAAAATCAAATTTAATCATATCCACTTTCTACGAATTTCTCAACTTCAGTATCAAAGTACACTATTAGTGCATAATTTTTAACCTGATTTATCAACTAATTTATTTGATTTCCATACAATTCAATTCATAATTATTCATTTATTACACGATGCTTATTCACTTTTCGAAGAACGAAAAAGTTTTTACACAAATTTGATAACTTCTTTCTACCACAACCTGTCTGATCTTAGATTTTATACAATTAATTATTTAATTAATGATAGTAAAGGAGCCAAAACGATTTGTGACAGGTATCTTATTTTTACAATTTCTGAGGGTATATTCTGACATATACATATAGTTGTTCTTGACAAAATTAATTTTGATATTTATTTAAAAAGGAACGTGATTATACATATTTATTTATCTCCATCACCCCACTATAATTATTATGATATGCGTAAAATATATATATAGTTACGTATCATAGGTCAGTGAATCTAGTATTAAATAGTAATCAAGTAATTAATATTATGTAAAGGCTAAATACACATAGTCATATTAGAATATCTGTAAAGATATTACAAAATAAGCTTTTTTCATAATAGTCATGATATTCGATCTTCGATTATCTTGTATCGATAGGCATTTTTTCGTTACTCGGTGATTTTTTCGTTACAGGAAAATAGTAATTCGAAGACTTTCTGCCATAAAGTCGAGAATATTTTTAACCCTTTGCACTCGAGAGATGACCATCACCTCAGTCACCATTTAATAAGATTCTAATGATCGACGTTAATTGATATATCAAATTTAAAATTACCTAACGATGCGTGGAGTATCGAAGAAAAATAATTCTACGTTTTAATTTGCATATGATTTCTCATTTACCATTTTAAAAATATCGTCGACTCTATGACAGAAAGTCTCCGAATTACTATTTTTCGTTATATTTCTCGACGATATTTCTAACACGGTAAATAATAAATCGTATGCAAATTAAGACGTAAAATTATTTTACTTCGGTATTCCACGCATCGTTGGGTAATGGTAAATTTGATATATTAATTAATATCCACCTTTAGAATTTGATTAAATGGTGACTGAGAGGCACCACTCGAATGCAAAGAGTTCAATCTCTTGCAGTCCAGTAAAAAGTATCACTGAATTAACGCAAGTGTCTTTCATTTTGCTCATACTCCAAATACACTGTTTAACCCTTAGCACTCGACGATTTTTTGGCTAGAGAAGAGTAGAAATTCAAAGATTCTCTACTAAAATACAGACAACAGCTTTTTGAGTAGTAAATAAAGAATTGTATAATAACAGAATTGTAGAATTATTTGATTTCGATACCTCGCACACTGTTACATGACATTAAATTTGATATATTAATTAATATCGATCTTCCAAATTTTATGAAATGGTGACTAAAGGTCACCTCTTGAGTGCAAAGGGTTAAAATTCAATTCAACTGTTATTCATAGCTCAATACTCCCGCTCCTGAAAAAAAAAATTAAATTTCCTACGAAAATTGTTATAAAATATTTAAAATTCAAAACTACCATGTGGTAAAAAGGAGAAATCAGAGTATAACTGTAATATCCAGAGAATTAATTTTTCCTACAATAAATTTCCCACGGAAATTGTTATAATAATATTTAAAATTCAAAACTACCACGTGGTAACAAAGAGCAGAAATCAGAGTATAATTGCAATATTCAGAAAATGAATTTTTCCTACAATAAAATTTCCTACAATAAATTTCCTACGAAAATTGTTATAACAATAATTAAAATTCAAAACTACCACGTGGTAACAAAGAGCAGAAATCAGAGTATAATTGCAATATCCAGAGAATTAATTTTTCCTACAATAATTCGTATTCATTTTCTTATGCCCGTATAGGAACGATAATATTCGTAGCTATAGATAACACGAAAGCCGCTTTGTGTCCATCAGAGAAGTAATTCCAACACGGCGAGCTCGTAAGTACCATTAGTACGATGCTCAGCTATTTAATCCATTGCCACGGATCGCATTTTACTTGCGTCCCGTCCAGTCGCGTCATCTCTGCCTCCATCATCCTCTTTTGCATCTGCACAAGGGCGCCCTCTGCTTCATTCTATTTCTCCCTCATAGCCACTCGCGTGTTTATCTTCTCCAACATTCTTTCCTTTTCAAATCTGGTGATGAGCTTGTTGACTAGTCGACGTCTCGAATCCGTTTCCTCTACAGCGTCTTTCACTGGTATTATTTTAACGGAATTTAATTAACCATTGAGCCCGATGTTGTCTGAGACAAACAGATGAAATTCTTCTCGAATGTCCCCGTGTCTCTTGATATTTCGGTCAGACCCCTGTTTCTGACACGACTGAACCGACAGGGACTGAGATTTATTTAATTGACGAGTAGCATTACGATCTTATGGAGAGATAGGGTAGAGACTGAGTTTGTTGCATAACAATCGTATATTTATTATAAAATTATAAATTTACACACGTCTAATATCCTAATTGTTCACTCTCATTATAACAAACTGAACTTCTATATAACACATTGACTCTGATCCATAGCAACTGCACAACACCATACATTCTAGATCTTCCACTCGCATTTCTAAAAACATACATATCTACATTCGTGCCATTACTCGACCTCACACACTTGCATTCACACTAATAAAACCAAATCCACAGAGAAGACTTGTTGGGCAGACTTCGACAAACTGAATAATACAGGAACGAGAGTAGTCTGACTTTCGTTTAATTAACGTTCAATTACGCCTAGAAAACCTCACTTTTAGGTTACAAATGGTCCCACTGAGTGGAGTATACGTATCCGTGTTACAAGTTCTTATTGTGTAGTAAAATTAAATAGTAAAGTAAATTCTACATCTTAGCGATGTGGAGGTGATCCCTTCCCCTGCGTTTTGTCTTTTGTCTCCTGTTTTCTGAAGACGTACTAAGACTTGCGTGGTCCTAAATAGGCCAGTTCTGACCTATATAGTCCGTTCAATAAAAATGTTGCGACGGCAATAATATGTGGAAGACGCGCCTCGCCGTCCTTCTTGACGATCAAAAAATTATAAAACGGGACATCAGACGATCGTGAGAATTCAAACAAAACACATCAGGTGACGTAAGACGGTTTTGGACCTCAGACAAGACACGATAGACGTGAACTAGAACTGAAAGACGCAAGATGGTAAACGGAAGACGGAAAACGAAACGAAAAACGGCAAGGGAGAAGACGATACACCACACACACACCAATCACACGCACCCACATCGTAATCGTAGAATAAAGCGTAATTACAACCACAATCTGCGCTTTATTACCACCCAAGTGCTCAGTGTCTCGTAAGGAATTCGGCACACTAAGAAAAAGGGGCATCACAAGTTTACCAAACGCTGCCCCCTCCGCGTGGAGCTCATCCACATCCACGCGGTGCAACAATGGCTGAATTTAATTAGCTTGATGTGTGGTGTAGCTAGAATCTAAGTTAGTGTCGTGAGGTTAGGTTAGATTTACGTTTGAGTGAAGTCGCTGAAAGGACATCTCGTGTTTAACACTGGAACTACCAGACGGGTCGAAATGACTTTCAAACTTTTTACTTTATACAGTTGCTGGTAATATGCAAATTCTTTTGAACAAGTTGATATTGATTCTTATTCAGACACGAACGTGATTATGTATACCTTTTATTTTCACTATGGCACTTTATTATTGTATTACTTTCAGGTATGCATTACAAATCTATAGTTCTAATGGCGAAAATACACTACTGTTGTTATAAACTGTTGAGAATTAACTGGAACAATCGGCTACATTTATTGTCACCTAAAAGAACTAAATATATCCTGAAGGGAGTGGGGGTTTGCTAGGCGTAGGGAACCGCGTGTCTCCTGAACCCTCACTTGTTTTTCGAGTCGTCGTCGCTGTCTTTGTTTCACATCCGATCTGTACGTTTGTAAAATAAAAAGTGTGTTCGTCCAATTTCAAAAGTGCTTATATTTTGCCACGTACAGACGTCTATAAACGTCTAGTTTTGACGTTTTCCCACAGTTTTTCTACCATTTCCACTGACTACTATTCCTTTGCGTTATAACCCCTTCAACACTTATGACGAGCCAAGAAATTTATGGTCTTTTGATCGAAAATTTTGTTCTTTGAGAAAATGTGAAACGATATCTGCCATTGTTAGTCACTAATATCCTATTTCTTTCTGTCAAGTGACTGAAAGGCACTATGCTTGAATGAACTCGGCACTATTAGTCTATACGCAGTTAGACAGTCTAATCAACGAGTCATCTTTACCTAGTACATGGAAGTGGTTTGTATTACGGGTATCTCTCATTTATGAGATACCCGGTACCTGAATTACTCGTGAGATACTAGCGTAGACACAAATTACCCTGGTATCCGGGTTTCTCGTGAGATACATTAGACACATTAGATACAGAGGTATCTAATAATTAGATACATAGTAAATTGAATATTACAGTGTTAGAATATTACTTGTATTAACAATTTTTCGACATAAATGTGGTAGTGGTTGTCATAGAATTTATTTATCATATATTATCATATATCATATATTTGGTATAAGTGTGAGGAATGTTTGTGTGGAAGAATGTATGTGTGTGACGAGTATGACAGAGAGTCGTGAAAAACAATTAGCGCATGAATGACAGTCATCAGAAATAGACGTTGCGTATGAAGGAGTTCCGATTAGATTATATCGCAGTGAGAAGCGAATTTATTTTATATGATTTAATTATAATTTATGTTGTGTTGTTATACTGTTTAATAAATATTGTTATCAGTTTATCCATTCACTCGCAATAAATACGTAATATTTTTTCATAAGAAAACATGAATTTTATCGACAAATGCATTAAAAGTATACATGTGAGTGATATTCGTTTCACTTTAACTGCGCCTAGAATCATTTCCTCCATATCTTACGATACTTTTACGGATCTCGTATAACTCGCTAAAATCATTTTTCCTGGTTCTTCTATCTTCCATATCTACCTAATTGAATTTACTCGTGTATAATAGAAAGAAATGTTCCTCGCGAAACTCGTAATTTCCAATGAAAAGTAGATCGTTCCAATGAAACGAATAACCACAAGTTCTCTCTGTGCAATTATTCCGATAATATCGTGTTTGCAGATTAAACAGTTGCCACCAACTGCAGGTTCAAAGGGTGAAAATAAGAGAGGAAACAACGGTTAACGGCAAGCGGACAAAGTGCAATTAATTGTTGTGAAAAACCGAGGAAATACGGTGAAAAGGGGAGGAATTATTTGGAACACATGTTAGCGTTGTGAGTATTCGAGCGTAGGTGTTTACATGCCTCGTCACGGAGTGACGGCGATGCAACCGGTCGATCCGGTCGTCGGTTCATCCGATTGAAACGCGCGCCGAGAGGCAGAGCTCGTGGACATTGTAAACGCTTCGAAGCGGCTTAATCAGCCACTGTATACCGGTGTGGTTACGCCGGCTGTAGGCAGCCGGACGCCTCATCGAAGGGTGCAATTCAACCGACTGTGGACACGCATTCTCTACGCATAATCTGATTCAGTTTGCTTCTCCGTCGACGTAATTCCGATTACGTAACAAGCACGGATTTTAATAATTCGCTGAACCGAATCGATCCATTTCCTCCTCGCATTATACGTATAGAACGCGAGGCTAGTAAATGGATTAACTCTCTGACGCACATGATTTTCAAGAGAATAAAAACCCAAGTTGCACGGAATTACAGAGTGGCACATTTTGTCCAACATTCCGATTTTCTGCGACACGGTACGCGGCAAAATAATATTGGGTTGGCAAGAAAGAACTTTCGGTTTTTTAGTGTGAAATAAAACTCAATTTTTTCTATACAGTAAATGAACTTTAATCGGTCAAATATCTTCCATTCTATTCGATGACCTTTTGCCATCTTTCTGGTAACTTCATGATTCCGCGCTCATAGAATTTCTGGTCCTTATCTGCAAGAAACTTAACCAAGTGCGTAAATCTCAGAAGGTCGACCAGAACGTTGTGGGTATCTTTCAGTGAAAAATCTTCAGAACGAAATTTTTTAAACTAATTCTGACACGCGCGTTCTGTTAAACAATCAACGCCATAAACTTCTCGTATCTCTTTGTGAGCCTCAGCCGCATTCTTGCCTTTATGAAAATAAAAAAGTAAAATGTGTCGAAAATGCTTATTTTTGCACTCCATGTTAAGACTGACCGTGAACTGACAGTTATAAACGAAATTACACGGAATTTCACGAAATAGCAACCTAAAGGTATCGACTACCACATCTCAAAAGAAAAAAATTCTAACATTGACGAAAGAATAACTAAACAAGCATAACATTATTTACTGATGCAAACCGAAATTACTTTCTTGCCAACCCAATAGCACAATCTACAGTTTTCAGTGTTCCTAACCTCAAAGCGATATATCTCGGTGATAGAAAAATCGTTTGATTATAAATCAAATTTAATTTTACGAGAGATCGTTAGTATATCGTTAGTAAATCGAAGCGGTTGGTAGATATTGGAAAAATATTAGTATTCTTAGAATATTTCCTGTTACTAACCTTAAAAAAATAGCAAAAATCGATATTTTTTATTTATTTATTTCACAAACTGCAGATGGTAGGCAGTTTTTGTTGACAGATTCGGATTCAGGGCACGAAAATATGTAAAAAGCTTTTCCATTTTCGAAAAACGAAATTTCGTTGATCTGTTTTTTGCTCCCTGCTTTATCATTTTGCCACAACCATTATTCACGTAAACTAGGAAAATTTGTGGA
This sequence comes from Eufriesea mexicana, assembly GCF_001483705.2. Classification (NCBI taxonomy): domain Eukaryota; kingdom Metazoa; phylum Arthropoda; class Insecta; order Hymenoptera; family Apidae; genus Eufriesea; species Eufriesea mexicana. The sequence continues at coordinate 305,420 of NW_016909340.1, read as the reverse complement.
AAGAAACGTAAACTGTAGTTAATATTCCTCCGTATTATTGAGCACCGGACACATTATACGAATACATATGTAACATATGCATATATGTGCATTAATTTCAAGAAACACTGAAAACTGCAGACTATGATACTATTTTGTCGCGTACTGTACATAGTCCCATCATGCGACTAATGTTTTAAATAAAAGTCATCGAACCACCTTTTTTCCAAAAACAAAATGGCATTTGCAGACAGCGTTTTGCAGTACAGCACTAGGAAGAGTGAACTTTTTCCCGTACTACAGAACGCACAACATCAACTTTTTGAGGTGGGTTAAAATATATCCCACCACCCAGAAAAAGCTAAGCAAAAGGTAGGATAGTTTTTAGCTCACATAACCTCAAAAAATTACACTCGAGAAGGAGAGATAAAATTCTGATATGCGGAATCGCATATTAAACATTCATGGACGCGAAGTAAAGCTGGCGATGCATGGAAAATACGGAGTGATTGGTAACTGGGTGGTTTAACCGAACAGGAGATGAATCTACGCGAGAAAATAAATCAAAAATATAGAATGATATTTTTTCATGCGAAGCCTCGTTTTCAAAAACAGTGGCCTAAAATATTCGTTGAGCATGCATGCACTTGACTGTGCCTTTATTCAATAAATTTCCCTGTAAATTATTCTCATTGTTCAAATTTGTGTTCACTGTATTGGATAATTAAAAAGATACAGTAAAACAGAACTATAGTAAACGATACATTTTGTTTAAGAAATTCTTGAAAATGTTGGATATTCTATCGAATACACGATTAGACTTTTATCAAACAGTGTATTTGATGGTTTTAATTTATCACACGCCAAGATAATTCTTTTCTTTACTTGTTTGACTGTACTAATTAATTTCCCCAAAATTGTAGTTAATTAATAGGAATTATTTAATTTAGCTACAGATGGATTTGTATTTTCATGCCCTATGAGGACATGGGAAAACAGTTATTAAATACCATTTAAAAAAATATCGATGATTTCAAATTCTCGTAAAAAATGACCTTGGAAAGATATTAATACCAATTTCATATTTTTTATTTCAAACAGTGCATCTTTGTCCCCAAGAATTCTTTCATAGCGTTATAATTAAGGGAGATATTTAGGTATCCCCATTTAAATGTCCCACCCTATATACATAGCTGTAATATGTAACGAGGTTCAGGTTGGCAATGTAAATGAAAAGTGTAGTGTCAGAAAATAGCGAACATTGTGCCAGTATGAACAAAAGAACAGGACATGCGTAGAGGCGAATGAGTGAATTTGTATCTATAGTATGCAGTGTGAACATAACCTATAAACTCATTTCATCGTTCCCATTTTATTCATTAATAAATAATTCACGTATACATATCTGTGACAATTAAATAATTATATTCTACCAATATAATAACACGTATATGTTATAAGCACAAGTATATTAATACATATAATACATATAAACACGATTTTAATTAAAGACTGATAGTATCAATATTAAAGTCTTATGCACACAATAATAAGTAAATAATTTTTCATTTTTTAACAAAAATATAATAAAACTTGTTTACTATTTGTATCATATTAATTTATACGATTTTACAATATCTTTGGTTTAATATATTAAAATTCCATTAATTACTAACAACATGATTTTCATATTTTAATAGGAGAGTCGACGAAGGCAAATAAATTGTAATCGAAATCGAAATGTGATTATGATGATGGAGGATTTAGTTGGAACATTCAATGTATAATAATTTAGGAAACTGGTCGAGTTTAAACATACATCCCATACCAGATTCGAAATGCTAGAAACTGTATTAATTATTTTGATAACACTTCTCTCCTTATTTACTAATATTTGCACTGTCATAAAAATCGTTTTTGCGGAAAAAAGCATTCTTTTTTAAAAAATGGCACTTTCAGCACTTTTCGCCTTTACTCTTTAATTAATAAACGAGATAATAATGCGACGTGGCATTTCAACGATAACTCTTTGTATTCGATGATTCACTTGCTATAGGAAAATAGCAATTCAAAACTTTTTTGCCATAAAATCAACGCAATTTTTTTACAGCAATATAAAAAGGAACCGTGTATAAATTTATATAAATAATTATTTTATTTCGATATTTTACGTACTGTTGCATTATATTAAATTTAATATTGACTATCAACCTTTATAATTTTGTTAAATGTCAAAATTTGTTAATTTTCTTGAATGTAAACATTTGTTAATTTTGTTAAAAGATTAATATACAGGGTGTTTCGTTTTATTGGAAATTGTAAAATATCTCGTGGAGGATTAAAGCTATCGAAAAATATTCTTTTTAAAAATTATTTAATGTAGACAAGATATTAAGTGCTGTAAATCATTTTTCTGTAGATGAAATAGTAGATTTTTTATTCGTAATATAGTAACATTTGTTGGGACGAATACAATGGCTTCCCATGTCACTCATGCAGTAGAATGACAAATCAGATCCATAGGTCATAGTCTAATTGGTGCCATTCGACAGCACTAGTCGATACAATCACATAGTGTACAGATAGCGATTTGATCTAACTCCTGAATGTGATAGGGCATTGTATTCATCTCAATAAAGGCTATTATATTATAAATATAAAGAACAATAAAATGAATTTGACATTCATTTCTTTTATACTATGGTACATTTACAAAATATTATTCATACCCCTAAATATTTTCTACTATACCAAATAATTTCTATAAGAATATTTTTTTGATAATTTCAATTTCTCGCGAGGTATTTCATAATTTTGAATTCAATGATAATTAAAGTATAAAATTTGAAATATTTCACGAAAATTAAATTTGTTGACACTGTGTTCTAATACCTTTTTACTCGGAATGCCACGAGAAATTGACTCGCTCGGAAAAAGTTAAGCTTCCATTGAGAAAAGAAAAATAATTACCCTTTACACACACTAATGCTTCTGGACAAATCGCACTATACAGTTATCGCACTATACAAATTATACTAGGCAATGCAAATTTCTTTTTCGCAATTGTTCTATTTTCAATAGGAACTGCAATAAAGTTTAGTCCAGTTATTAAGTAGATTCACCCAGTAGGTGCGTATTAGGTATTGGTTAGATATATTATGGCATTTTACGTTATATTCATAAAAAGCAAATATTGATATTTCTAACAAATATCATAAATGAAGTTTTAAACGGTTGACATTTGTCATTAAAATTACTGTTTTCAAAGACTAGTAAAAAATATTAGTACTGTAATTACTACGTTTCCATGTAATTAGTTTCATTGTTATAGCAAAGACAAAAATACAGTTGAGAAAGAAAAGGAAATATACAGGGTGTGCCAAAAAATGTATACACACTTTGCGTGATTATAAATAAATTATATTTATATTAATAATAAGGTATTAACCCTTTGCATTCGAGAGGTGACTCTCAGTCATCGTTTGCTTCAATGCTATAACTCAAATAACGAATGATGATAATTATATTAACAACTACGCGCGAAATATCGAAATATAATAATTCTACTCCTTCATTTCTCACGCAAATGCACGATTTTCTTTTTTTATTTTGGCATAAAAAGTATCAGCGAGCTTATGGAAATCTAAGAAAAGCTTCGAATTGCTGTTTACCACGAAAAAGTCTTCGAGTCCAAAGGATTAGGAAAGGTATCGAATAATGGTAAGATGATTAAAATCAGCAGTACCAATTGCACGTTTAACGTGGTAGGAAATGCAATTGGTTGTTTAAATTATTATCCCTGTGCACTGGAAAATTTCCTCGTTACGAAGATATAACAATTCGAAGCTTTTCTTATATTTTCCTTATCTCGGTGATACCATTTATGTTAAAATAAAAAGAGAAAATCACGTGTATTTCATTTCAATATTTCATATGGAGTTATTTCTAATCTAGTAATATCTCATACTCGTTACTCAGGCTTCCAGGTATTGAAACAAACGGTGACTGACAACGAGAGTTACCTCTAGAGTGCAAAGGGTTAAAGTGTATATACGTTTTCCTGGGACACCCTGTATTTGGTTTAGAATTGATAAAAATAATGCTCGTAATAAAAGTACTGTACAGAAGTGATTTGCATATTTGAAAAGCGATAATCATCTGATGGATCTAAAAGACGAACAAAATTATCTGTGTCTTCATGGAACACGATACTCGATAAGGTAAAATTGTTTTGAGTACTATAATAAATTTGCATTGTTCCTTCGCTATTGTCTATTTCTTATAAAGTATCCTAATATGATCAACAGTGCATCGTCAGATTTTAGAACTACGATAAAACAGAGATGTATATACGGATACGTGAAGTTGACACGGAGGAATTCGTGGCAAGTTTTGATTCTAAGAATTCTTCGAGCTCAGGTTGTTAGGTAGGTAAGCGGATGAGCGCGAGCCACAGACCAAAGTCGCCGCAGCGCTATACTCTAAGCCGACAAACGATGAGTTCTTCGTAAAAAAAGAAAAAGAAAAATAGAAAATTTTATATCTCTCATTTTTGCGTGGGAAAAAGGAGTGCAGTGGGTTACTTGGATTCGTTGAACACCGAACCTACCACGATTCAAATAGTGGTTTTTAAATTTTTTATTAAAAATTTCGCATTCAACGTTGTCACTTTGGTCACTTGTCTTTGTGATTTTTCTTTTAATATAGTTATGACCCATTTTTCAATATCCCTTAATGTTCTTTTTAAAGTATTTTTTATTTTATTTCGTCATCTACCGGTATTTGATTGGTGATGATAGATTTAGTGTCAATTAAATATAAGTTAATTATTAAGTATTTAATCAATTTAATAACTTATTACATTAATATTTGGTTAAATATTGTATAATATACAGTAAGAATTAAATATTCTAATATTATTTTTCAACGACTGGATTAGTATGAAATAAATAAAAATATGTGTATTATTTATATGCTCTAGTTCGGTAAAAGTATAAGGTGTGAAAAATTACAGTATCAATTGGTAAATATATGCTAAATAATATATTACAAAATTAACCTCAATTTGCAAATTTTTAATTATATTTCTTTTCACTATGCTATATGTTTATGTATACTGAGTTGTACTATACTCATCGTAAAAATGAAATATAAAAAAAGAATACATAGAATGTAATATAACCCTAATATTCTCTTGATAAATTATGTTAAACTTCGATAAAAATTCGTCAGGTGAGATCTCAACATAACTGTACTAGAATTTTTATATCGCCTTTATGATACATTTACATAACTTCTTGGTCTTCTATTGCTACTTGGAACCTGTTGCATGCTGTTTACCTGGTGAGTTACTAGTTTGCCAGATACTATGATGTACAAATATGGAAGCACTGAGATATTATCTCCACTGATGGTACAGAACCGATTTGGAAGATTGTATGGAATGAAAATAAGAATAGTTTTGATAGTTTTGTGTGACACTATCCTAGTTTGAGACACTTTGACTTTGAATACGACTCGTTATTTAAAATTCTTGAAATTCCTAACGAGTCTTGAATTTAGAAAATTCTAAGATTTGATAAATCTCGAAAGTTTTTGAAGTTTTAATATTTGATAGTTTCTACGAATCTTGAATACTGAATATTTTACAAGTACTTTAAATTCATTCGTGCAAGGAATATTATTCATATAAAGTGTTCGAAGAAATATGAAAAGTTCAAGTTCATACAAATATATTTATGTTACTCATTTTTATTAAATTTAGTAAATTTCTTAAATAATAATCATGTATTATGCAACTTTACGTTTGTATTTTGTTTAATTAAATTAATTAAATAAAGATTCGTGCAAAAATTTTGTTGAGATTTTGTTTTTTAAAATAAACTCTTCTTCCGAAACGCAGTCAACATAGAGTTTTGGAAACGTTGAGGGTTTCGGATCCGAATTTCCAATATTTAAAAATTAGATTCGAAATCCCCCCTATTGATAATACAATCAATACACGAATGTAGTATTACAAAAGTGCCAAGCTATTCTCTTTTTATAGGCTGAATGTCTTACATTAACTACACAAATTTTGAATATTGAAAATATATAAATATTCCCATGATCTAAAATTTAAAAAAAATATTATCCTATAAGATAATTAATTGCGAGATATTGTATTAAATATTAATGACTTCTTTAAGGCAAAAATAATAGTAAGAAGAGGAAGAAAAAATAACACGTTATTATAAAATAAAAATTAATATTCGAATACTTAAATACTTTTGTTTGGTAATCACACTCACGAGTACAATGCGAATTCTAAGGCACCGAAGTGTTCATTATTCATATCGAACCATTGTTTAAATACCACTGTTCGTGAATTTTAATTCATCAAATCACACAATCCTGCCTTAAATATTCGATCCTTGTACACACTTAGCGCTGAACCGTGTAATGAATTTTAAACCACGATCTGCGTCTGTAGCACGTAGATGTTGAACGGAAGTAAATTTAAAAGGACGATATTTATTTCTATTCAATATTCTGTACACACGTTCTATTAACATATTCATGTTTTCTGCAACAGCACGAATCCTTGTGCGAATTCCTGCGAACGCGAATAATTGCTATCTACATTTGTAATGGGGCAACTACGTTAAGCACGTTCACCTGAAGAACCTGTCTTCTTTCATGTAAACACTTTTTGACATATTAGAATGTTTTTTTTTAGAAGATTAATTTTGCGTTTGTACATTATACTATTTTTTCAGGAATAAAGTTATCAATTTAAACGTTCACGGTATTATTAACATTTGTAATGAGATAACTACATTTAGGACGTTCCCTTAACACTAGGTTTACGGAGGCTATCTGTATACCTATTTCTAAGGACACCTGTCAAATTGACAGGTAAAGGAAACCACGTGCCTTCCTTTTTTAACGATTAGCTTAATTTAAGAATAATTATATACAGATAGTCCTCTTATACCACGGCATCCTGCAACACGGTTTCACTATAACACGGTTCATAAATTGCGGGAACCCTTCTATAACACGGCATCCTATAACACGTGTTGGAAGAAGATATGGCCCTCTTCGGTTGAAATAGGAAACGTGCGTGAATCGTGAGAAAATGAAATTGGTGGCATATTAGAACTTGCTAAATCAATCGGAGGCCAAGGTTTTGTGGATATGGCTATTGAGGACGTTCGAGATTTATTAGTGGAAGAAGAAGTCGACGAAGCGAATTTGATGGAAATGGCATCTGAAGCTGTAAATCAAATCGATTCCGAGGACACTAGCACCGATGAAAATTGCGCAGTAATAATTTAACATTAAAAAAATTACAAGAAGGCCTAAGCTTAGCTGAAAATCTCGAGTCATTTTTCTCGAATGCAGACCCTTCCGCTGAAAGAAGTCGAAAATTCAAAAGGGAGCTGCAAAACTGTTTAGCTCCAGACCGAGAAATTTACAATGACCTGGTAAGAACCAGCGAGCAAAGTGAAATTACAGATTTTTTTAAGAGAGAAGAAGATGCAAGAACTTTAAACGAAGAAAAATGTTCTGAAAGCGAAGACGATATCATTTCACCGAGAAAACGTTCTCGGTTGATTATATTGAGCAGTGACGACGAAGAAATTTATTAAATTAAAGTTGCGTTAAATTAAAATAATATTTTTGTTTCTTTTTGTTTTGTGTTGTGCATACATTTATATTTTTAGTAAAAATTAAGTTGTTTATGTAGAATTGAAAAAAAATTTGTTTTTAATAAGTTTTCAGAACGAAACCCCCCTTTTGTACTGGCTCTGGGTCTCATTCAACACGGTTTCATACAACACGGCATTTTCTAGGAACCTATCTACCGTGTTATAGGAGAGTTACCTGTATTATATTAACAGTCTTAATATAAGTTAACTAAATCTGTTACCATCGTATAAATGGAGCAACCCTTCCGTCAAATTGACGGGTTCCGTAAATCTAGTTCTAAAGGAACTGCTTTGCTTCATGTAAATTTTTTAACTGAAATTTAAATTTCATTTCATAACATTTCTTGTAAAATTGATTAAAATGTAAAAGTGGACTTCATTTTGGCTATCTATCTTTATATATTTCAGTGTGGTCATAAATATTAAACTATCAATTATCAAATTTTGTTCTTAAAATTGTAATATTATGATTGTACTTTCATGATTGTAATTTTATAATTATAATCTTATAATTATACATAGTCTTAATGATTTTACAATCACCTTGAAATTTTTATCTTGCAACTGTAATCTTACAACTGCACTTTTATAAACATAATCTTCCAATTATAACCTTACTTTACAATTTTACAATTATTAAAAATTAATAATGCCTGTATCAACTCTTTCGAAAATAGATTACAAAATCAGTGTCATCAGATAGATCTTTTCAGATAGTGTCACGTAAATTTTTGTTATTAAATATTCGAGAAGGATTGAAAAATGTTAGACCAACAAAGATTAAAATGTGACAGCAATATGATGATTGTTTTCCAAACAACGTTCCATGCTCACGTTTATATTGTCCAAATGTAGGAAGCTGAAAAGATAAGTATTATTGTCTCCACTGTTGTAAACTTCATACTGTGTACTATGTGAACAAAGGTATCGTGTTTTATGCTTGTTGAATCCGTCGTAATGCTCTCTACAATATAGCAGAAACAAATTACATGTTTCCGTTTAAAAGGGTCAAAGAGAATTCGAGTGCACTTTGGAAAGAAAGTAGCTTCGAATTATTTATTATCATTACACATTATACTCTCGCTATAACTACACTTTGGTTAATAATTTATTTTATTATATTGTTTCAAGTAGTTGAAAATAAACACATACTGTACCATTAAAGCAGAGAATTACAAAAATTATATTTCCATAGATGAAACATATAATTTTCAAAAATTCCATTTAAGTTTTTGGTTAACGATTTATTGCATTGCATACTCAACAGCAACAGAGAAATGTTAAAATGCTCAGTATAGAAACTATGTATAAACATATGTATCTATGTGAAGCTATTCTCATTCGAATATTTAATTAATACTTAATTTTAATATACTATAGCAAACAACAGAAAAGTAGTACAAAATGAAGCATTAAAATGGATATTCACATAAATTATATTTATACAAAACGAATAATTTAAAAAAATTCCAGTATTTTATTGGAATAAACCTAGCAATGATTATCATTAATTGGTCAAATAAATTTCTCTCGATACATGTAACGAGATATAAATATACCACATTACATTCTTCCTTGGTCTGTTCATTTAAGACAAATCTTGATTCTAACAATGGAAGCTTCTTCTTTAATTATCTTGTGTCAGATTTCAAAGGATGTAGTAAGTCTATTACACATACCGATGGTATTGAAGATCGATTATCTACAATACTTCATAAAAATGAAGCTCTCGTTAAAGGGATTCTCCGGAAGACAGAGAGACAGAGAAGATCTCATTTCAGGAAGACCAACGTAGTTCTCTTTGTTATGTTACCCGTAAACTGAAATCGAGTATCGAACAGATCATATTGTTCCCATGATCGACGCCGCGGCTATTATTTCATTGTATCTTAATTCGTTGCCTTCTGTTGCATTCTGTACACGTCTTTAGTTCACTAGAAGAGCAAAATAATTATCGAGAATTCAGATAATATCACGTCAGATTATACGTTTACATTCTGTTTGTTAATAGAAAATGCGGTACGTTAATAATCTATGAAAGAACATGGTTTTATTTTTTGTTTATTATGAAGAGCAATAAAAGAAAAATATTCCTCGTGAACAAAGAAAAATTTATTTTAAAAATATTTACGAGACAGATATTTAAAATAGGTTATATTTATTGAAAATAAATAAAGAGTAGAAGGTAATTATTTCTTATTTAGAATATGACTGTTATTAATTTATCGATGGTGCAAATGAACTATATAAGAAAAAAAACAATTTTCTGAATTAATACTAGTTATGAAATATAATGTACATATGAGCCGTTCACTGCACAAATTGATTAACTCCATAAAACAAAAAGTGGAGAAATGCAATGAAATAATGTATATTGTTTTTTAAAATTCCCTTTATAATTTAAATCGAAATAAATATCGTACAATGCATAAATACAAATGTAACTTTCATCTAACGGTATATAAAATTTATAAGAAAAAATAGCCAAAAGGTAATCGTTAGTAAAGTTACCATTTTTATGTTACTGCAAGAGTTAATCGATTTGGCAAGCGAAAAAAGTAATAAATTTTAATTTTACTAAATTTTACTTAAATTCCGATAAGACGGCGCTAAAAAATTCACCGTTATCATTCATGGCTTGCAAGTGCATTTGAGTTGCATTATTGCAACGATTTACATTAGAGTACGGAGTTAATCAAAGTGATCTCTGAAATAAATTATTTATTATTCAGTGGCGAAAAAATTTTTGTCGTTTAATGGTGTTAATCTTAATTATCAGGGAAAGTTATTATAAATATAAAAAGTTACGACTATACCAAGTGCTTTGACACTTAAATTTAAGATTTTTCAAAAAGGGAAGTTAATCGATTTGTGCAGTGAACGGTTCATATAGGTAATAGTATTCTGCAAACTTCTCAACAGCTATAATAACGTTTAAATTAATGTGAAAATAAAAGCAAAAAATATAGGACTTTTTTTTAGTGTAAGATGGTGAAAACTGGTTTTGAGACACCAAAAATGAACAAAACAATAACAAACTCAAAACTCCTAAAACTAATTTAACTTAGGAAAAGAATATCAAGATAACGAAATGAAAACACAAAGACGCACTCTAATTTAACTCTTTTTCCAACACCAAGCGACTCACGCTCGTGCTGGTCACAATTAATTTCTAAAGACTCTGGTTTGGTCGTCAAGGGCCATGCTTTTATGCTTTTCTTAACCTACGCTTCACCTCCCCGCAGGGACCACGCTACTTAATTTTGTTATCCAAAATAACTTTTCCATTTGCTTCTAAAAAATATTGATCGGTTTATTTTGTTTTTGTTGGCAATGACCGATTCGTAATTTCTTTTCGAAATGGTATTCTCCATTAGTCTAACCTTTCAGTTTATCCTTTACATTCAATCTCATTTAGTTGGTAATAAATATATTTTAAAATAAAATGACATCTCTTATTCTTTATATTTGTCACTCAAACAGTATCCCTACGTACATACTATCTTAATGATATCTTCTCTTCGTAAAACAAGAATACAAGCATTAAGAATATAAATTATAAGTCACTTATCCCACGCAAAGATATCATACGTATAAAAATATACTAGGAAGAAATAAATTTTCCTTTTCCCCAACGAAAGTTACATCCTGTAAATCAGGCTGAACTTTGTTTTAGTATCAGTGATTGTCCTTCCCATATTGTCTTTCTATATGCAAGTGCACATACTAAGAGCAAATTGAGTTTACGATCTTGCGTGTATAACTTTAATGTCTTCGGTACTGTTAGGTTGTGCAATGGGATTAAGGTTGATAGCATCGTAAAGAGTATGCAACTTCGACAGATTTAAATTGATCCTAAAATAGAGCAGAATGTTGGCCTATATGTTGGATTAAAGATTCCAGAAATTTATGGTTAAATAAAAATAAATCAGACCCCTTTTTGCTGTCGTATCTTACATGCGATACGGTAATCCAGCTTGTTTGTTCAGAAACGCTCTTGTTTCTTACGAACAGCTTAATTTGTTATACCTAACATGCTGGTTAAGTTTATATACATAGACGTACGCGCAAATGCGTACTGCGTATCTGCAAGAAGATGATTAGGCGAAGAAATGTGGATCCGATCTGGTTGTTACACTTGTTGTCGTAAGAATTTCCATATCAGACATGAGAAGTTTTGAAACATGTATAATTAATCTTTTCTCCTTTAACGTATCAAATTAAAAATGAAAAAGTGATAATAACTATAATTATTTTTGTTGCACCGCGTGGATGTAGATGAGCTCCACGCGGAGGGGGCAGCGTTGGCATACTTGTGTTGCCCCTTTTCTCAGTGTGCCGAATCTTTACGAGACACTGAGCACTTAGGTGTTGTAATAAAGCGCAGTTTGTCTTGGTTGTATTTACACTTTATTACACGATTATGATTCGTTTATGTGTGATTGGTGTGTGTGCTGTATCGTCTCCGCCTCTGCCGTTTTTCGTCTTGTCTTTCGTCTTCCGTTTTCTGTCTTCTCGTTTTCTCCCAACTACCGTCTTACGTCTTCGACTCCTCAATACCGTCTTACGTCTTCGAGTTCTAGTTCGCGTCTGATGTGTCTTGTCTGAACTCCAAAACCGTCTGATGTTTTCTGCGTGAATTCTCCTTAACGTCATCCGATGTGTTCTGTTTGATTTCTCCAAACCGTCTTACGTCTTCGACTCCTCAATACCGTCTTACGTCTTCGAGTTCTAGTTCGCGTCTGATGTGTCTTGTCTGAACTCCAAAACCGTCTGATGTTTTCTGCGTGAATTCTCGCTAACGTCATCTGATGTGTTCTGTTTTATCTCTCTTAACGTCATCCGATGTGTTCTGTTTGATTTCTCCAAACCGTCTTACGTCTTCGACTTCTCACGACCGTCTGATGTCTTGTTTTATAATTTGTTGATTCTCAAGAAGGACGGCGAGGCGCGTCTTCCAAGTATTATTGCCGTCGCAACAATTGGTATTTATGATATTTATTGTTATGCTAATAATTGTAATACACTAATAATAGTAAAATTTCTTATCGTTTAAGCTACGAGAAATACGCCTATCTCTTCCTGTCAGCAAAGATATAAGCAAAGATATAATATATTTTTGTTTGCGATAGAATTTTCATAATAGATTTATGTGTGTGTGTGTGCTCATTTTCTCTCATAGAATTACCATATCGATCACGCAGGTAAAGTACACGAAGTTCTATTAACAGTCAAAAATATTTTGTATCTACAAATGAGACAACAGGATGGAATGACAATGGAAAGGAAATGGACAAGATATATCGAGATCAAATGAAATAGTATACAAAAAGTTAGAGAAAAGAGGATCAATGCTAATCACAAGCATGAGAGATATAAAATAAAATGAAATGGAAAATTTCATTCCTTTCTTTTGCATTAATTAATTTAATTAATACGTAATTAATATGTAATTAATATTTAGTAAATACTAAGGTTGACTTTCATCGAGCTACGAGGGGAATTATATTTATCTGTTTATTTTCATCGTACCATTTTAATTATTATTACACACGTATGTTATATATAGGCACACGTTACAAATAGGTAGTTGCAGTGCTACAGTAAGATAAAAAGCCTGCCGACGTAACTTATCCAGTTACTGCGTCAGCACATGGCGTCAAGAATCTAAAAGTAGGGTTGTCGGAAGCATCAAAGGTGAAGATGACAGAGGGAGCAGAGTATACCTCTCGCCACCATGCAGCATGCTAGTCATCATCTCGTAGACACACGGCACTCATCAGCACGTTCAATAGCAACAGCGTGTCATGAATCCACAGCACGGCACATAGGTAATTAGCGGATGCGGAACTCGCTTCTTTGGGCCTGATCTGCACCCCTATTTCGTTGGCTCGCAGAGCACTTTGATGGGGAATAAGCGTGTATGTTAGGTGGATTATTTAAAGAGACAATGTTGCCACTTATTGTGATTTACTAATCAAATCAACATCTATTTATAGCGTTTTTATATGCGTGCAAATATAAGAATTGTGAAATTGGGAGAAATTAAAAAATTTGCAGATTCTAAGGAGAAAAAAGAAGAATGAAAAATTATGTCATTTGTATAAGGGTCAGTTTGTTAATTGCAGGTTGTGAATGTTTATATAACAGTATAAGCCCTATACTATAGCAGTAGTCAAACCTTACGATGGAAACCATATCTCAACTATCTAAAGTAATCAAAAGTATATTTTCTACTTTTAATAAAAGAGCACAAATTCCGTTTAGTACATGATTACCTGTAGCAATAATAGCTCCTACATTCAGTAACAGCTGAAGTTTATTTAATAATTCGTTATGAAGAAATATTAGAATTAAATTTTAAGAATATAATTTTATTTATATCAAGATTAACTATATTATATTCTGGAATTTCTGATAATTTTGAACTAGATATTAAAAAAATTATTGTTTATTCAATTTTAAGACAATTAAGATTTAAAATAAGAATTTTATCAATAAATTAAAAAAATTTAGCTTTTCTTAATTTATTTATTCATGCTATATTTAAATCATTAATATTTAAATATGTAGGAAGATGTATTCATTAGATAAATAATAATCAAAATATTAAATTTTATAATGGAATATTTTATATTTATCCAATAAAAAGAATAATTTTTATTTTTTCATTATTAGGATTAATAGGTATTTCTTTTTGTATATATATATGTTAAATATATATATATTTATATTACTATACTCAGTACTGTATTTTCAATTGTCAATATCCATAGCGATAATTGATCTATCCATTGATTATTCTGGAAATGCAGTATAACTTAGATGATCAGAGAATCGGGTAATACAATGGCTGTAGAAGTGTTTGATGGCTATACTCAGTAGTGTATTGTCAATTGTTAATATCTCCAGCTATAATTGATTGAAACTTTGACCATTCAAAATTGCTACATGATTTAAATCATCAGTAAATTGATTAATCCAACGGCTATAGTACTGTGCTATATATATAACTATATACATAATATATATTAACTATTATATATAACTATTATTTATTCATTAATTCATACCTATTAGGGAAAAATCCGGATTTAAAAACTACGGAACAGTATGTCTACATACTATACTGACATAGTAATATGTAATAGATTGGGCGAAGTGCTTGAAATCATAACGTGAAATATTTGTTTCTTTGTATAATAATTTTTAAATGTTATATCATCGTGAATAGTTGTCTTTTATAAATGAAAATAAATTGATATGTCAAAACTAACGTCCTACATCATATAAAGTAATATGCAGGGACATATTTCAATTTGAATCAATGATATCGTGGAATCTCTAGTGGTCTGACAACAATTACAATTTCAAAATGTCACTAGCTTTGGACAGTAAATTAAAGTCAACGTTTTGTTGCGGTGCAGCTTGAAATTGTTCGTGAATTGTGGTTGACGAAAATATTCCAATGGTTATATTTGCAACGCTTAACAAGTGAAATATGCACGTTAAACTGAAGCGTTTAAAATGATGCGATACCTATAGCAAGATAAAAGTTCCACGAACATATCGATAAAATCAGAAAATAATTCATAATATCATAAACCATCATTGATCTTTTAACACATGTATATTTAAACGTTATATTAATACTTTATTTTTTTGTATTATTGTACGTTTTGTTGGGTTGCTCTTAGTTGCAATAACATCGTCAAATTGTTGTTCCGCACTAGAAAATAAATTTTTATAATATTCAATTCTTTTCACATTTCAATTGCACAAAATTCTGCCGGAAGAGTGGATATGATTTGTTCAATTTTTAGAGAAAATGCTACGACGCATAAAATGTGCAGAAAGTGGTGCCAGAGATTTTAGAGTGGCGATTTCGAACTTTCCAATCCTCAACCTTCCAACCAACCAAAAAATTCGAAAACTAAAGCTGATGAGCTTCAGCTGCTGTTGAATGAAAATTCGGCTTAGACTTGACGGAAACTCGTTTTATAACTCCGAATTTCTCAGCACCCGATTTCCATTCCATTATATCGGTTAGAAGAGATCCAGAAGTTAGGCTAGTAATTTCCCTGTGTCCTAGACAGAAAATAAAAAGGGTTTGATATAGCGATACTCTTAGCGACAAGAATAATTTGCATAAATTTGTAGTCAGTTACAGAAACATAAATTTTGTATAACAACTCTGCAACAAGAAAACTGTCAATCATCAGGGTTAAATTTAACCCCAATCATCAACAACATTAGAAATGGTGTTCACTATAAATTGCTGTAATCTGAGCAGGTTGTTGGTTTAGTGTATTGCTAATGGAAACTCATACAGACCAAAGATGAGGTAAAGTTACTGAAAATAATGAATATTGCGAGAATAAAGATGTACTTTGCATTTTTATAAATAAAAGTTTCATTGTTAGACGAAAGGTATTAAATTAATTTGCATTATATGATTCAGCAAGGAAACTATATTGGCAAGCTCAAAAATTGTAATACTTGAGTAGCAACTAAAAATATGAAGTGACGATTAATTGAAAAATAATAAGTAATTTGTATTAAATGTACGTGAAAAGTGTTTCGAAGAAGATAAATTAGACAATAAACAGAATTTGGAATAGTATAAAGCATAGATTTAGTATGAAATTTGATATTTTTCATTGTTTACATCGTCCTAGAATATTTTCTATATTAGTCTTTTCTTTTTTATATCTTATACTATTTTATTATTATTTTATAACATTATTATTATTATTATTATTATTATATTTACTTATATTTATATCAGTCCCAATCTATGTTTCCAATAATATCCTTTGTTGCAAGATTTTATTATTTTTACAGTGTTGTGGTAACCCTTTTTCTAGTAACTTTTAAAACTACTTTTATATTTTTATTAACTCGTCTTTAAAATGTATAACAATGTACATGAAATTTAGATCTTGTTTAATTAAAGTATTTTGCATGGTCAATTCAACCTTGTGGAGAAAATTAAAATAGCATAAATAGTGTAGTATAAAAGTAAGGGAAAAGACATATATAACTCCATAAGGAAAGCAATATTATACAAAGAACTGTTCTACGTAATGGAAAACCGGATATGACGATGTTACATAGTATATAAATGATATAATATTATATACATGATACATAAATGATATGCAGTATATAAATCAAATCAAATCCAAATCAAACACAATTGAAAGCGAATGTATCGAACTTCCAGTTGATCTACCGTTAATAATATAGTTACCTTCATTACCGACGCATCATGGAAGTTCGTTGCGATCGAATTTCGTGACAAGTACCGACGTTTGTGTACTTGAAAGTGAAACTAAAGGTGTAAAAAGCAAGACGAAATGATAAAGACACGAAAACGTTTCGTGATAGTGTGGAAGAGAAATTAATCGTAACGAACAAACGCAAACAAATTTCGAAAGCAAGTAAGTCGTAAATCAAACAATAGAAAAGAAAATTGTATGAAATGTGACAATAAGATGGGTTAGAAGAATCGTTCCTGTAAATCGAAAACAAGACATTGTAATTGTGTAGATGTAATAACGACAATCCCATGTAATACGGAAGTTTCTAGAATAAATGTGCATTATTGAAGACATAATTGAAATTACATGTGAGATTAAAAGAGAATATTTACTTATTAGAACTAAGAAGTAATATACTATTTGTTTTTATTATTACGAATTAAGGTTATGTTGTTCAACCCGATTCAAACGGCACATTAGTGAAACGTGCAGACGGTACTATAGTATTAACGATAACCAAATATGGACGTGTATATCTCGTGAATCAAAATGTCAACCATGCCATGTATGCAAGTAGTGAAAGTGACAATACATTAAAGTGATATCAATGTTATGGATTTCCGATTTTAACTTCAATGGCTTCAATTCATATCACATTCAAATTACGTGAAATGGTCGATGACTTGATTTGCTACGCTCAGCCACATTTAATAGAGATTGTCAGGTATGTAAAAGGAGACAAATATATCATCTAGATATATGAGTTATTCAGACGTACATATTCAGAGACCAAACCGATCCGATTATTATTTACAAATTTTTTATTTTTACTACAATTGTCTAGTTTTTCGATTTTTTAGGAATTAAACGAATAATTTTATTACTATGATATTCAGTATTATAATAAATTATATAATAAATAATGAAATAGTATTAAATATTGATTAATAAATAATACTAAATATTAATTTGTAGGTTTAATCAGTTTATTATATTATATAGCTCGTTGAAAATAAAATCGTTAAACGATATAAGGTGTTCAATTATACTTATATCTATCATTTTATTATTTTAATTGAATTATTATACGCGTGTCTGATTTGACACGTGCAACTTGAAAAGAAGTATTATTTTAAGTACCTTTATTAAAATTAATACAATTATTACATAATAATAATATCAGTAATAATAGTAACAATAATATTATTACATAATAATCATATTTAACTAGGGTTAGTATAAATAACTGATTAGATACGTATTTTTGATCGATACTAGCACAGTATGAAAAATGCAAGGTTCTCATGTCGTACGCATGGTGGCGTTGAGGAGTTAACTCTTTGCACTCGAGAGGCGCCCTTCAGTCGCCATTTGATAAAATTTCGAAGCTCGATATTAATTAATATAACAAATTTAAAACAATAAAATAGTGCGTAAGGTATCGAAGTCAAATAATTCTGCGTGTTAATTATTATACGATTTCTAATTTACTGCTGAAAAAATATCATCAGCCTTATAGCAGAACATTTTTCAACTTGTACCCTTCTTTAGCCAAAAAATCGTCGAGCGCAAAGGGTTAATATTCGATTGCAAAAGGCATGAACTATAAACCTACAAGCTTATCATTGAAGAGAGCAATTTGAAGGCGTAAACTTTACCTTCTAGTTCTTTCCTAGAAACATAAGACTCGAAACATAATACAATTATCAAGTTTGAATTAGAAATACGATTGAATTAAAAACGATCGTAAAATTGTAAAAAAGAGTGAAACTTAAAGGGACTTGTGGGAAAGTACACTATTGTAATATGCATACTGTACAACAATGTGTCATATACTATGCATAGATGCTTATAATCTTGTTCATTTTACAAATCCAGCAATATCTGTTGATAAACATATTTTCGACAGCATACATTTTTAGAAAATGAAATGAAAAAAGAAAAAAATAATTTCGTGATGGTATAAGACAAGAATATCCCTTAAATTTTTGAACAAGTCAAGAACTCGGAATTTTTAGAAGTAATGTTAGACTCGCTGAATTATGTGAATTAAAATTTGTAAAAGCGAATTTTAACGATAACTTTGTGATAATTTATTTAATGATAGGAATAACAAATACCTTATTTGCAATACTGTTAAATCGACAATGGTTTAATTTAACTATGTCAAAGGTTCGGTGTACTCTCATAAGCTCGAATATGAATATCTCCAAAGAAATAGAATATTAGAGGATGAAGGGAGAAGAGAAACGCAAACAAAACTGTATAGAGAACCCATTAAAGGACTCATTATCTTATCTAATAGGATTATATCTCACTTTGTATTCATAACTTTTTTATTAAGTAATTTAATTTCAATCGTGGCAAAGTAGATTAGGCTCTAATTAAAAGAGTGGTTATTTGAAAATTCTGTCAAGTTACAAAATGTGATACAAGATCAATGACAACCTTCAGGCATATATACATGTGTATATATATATATATATAATATTGAAAATCCTGATTAATTGAAATATGTCACGTTACTCAAGCTTCTGATCGACATGAATTTTACTGCGAAATAACTCGGAGAAACGAAAATAAGGATTAAGGTAAATTGTCGTAAATTTAATGTCACGAAAGTATACTTAAAAATTCAACTCAGATAGAAATGAAATTATTTACGAATTTATTTTATTTTTGCTTTGAGCTTTATTTGACACCATGCAGATACTCATTGATATGACTGTTGAATTTGTTGTTGAAGACTAGTGATCATTTCAAATTGACAATTAGTAAAATACGAATACATCGAATACGATTGCGAAATTTGATCGTAACATCAAATTGTTATTATTTATGCGAACTCAATGCATGTATCGAGTAAATTTCTTCATACTGGAAAAATATTGACCGAGCGATCGGTTCTAGAACACCATGTGACAAAGAAAGCGAACAAAGCAACGAGACAAAGCGAGACAGATGCAAAAAATAGATGCAAGAGTGTAAACTCATCCCAAAGCGTAGTAGTGCTTCCAATTCATTCTAAGTCAACTCTGAGATAACGTTTCTTTCGCGGATATCTTACGCCTATGTTAACGTATCAACGTTAGCGAACTTGGAGATAGTAGTTTTGGGAGTATCATAGAAGAGTGGGTATTACTAACAAGGGTACAGGCGGTGC
Source organism: Eufriesea mexicana (assembly GCF_001483705.2). NCBI lineage: Eukaryota > Metazoa > Arthropoda > Insecta > Hymenoptera > Apidae > Eufriesea > Eufriesea mexicana. Next base: position 285,321 of record NW_016909340.1, on the reverse strand, counting down.
AAGTGGAATACCCCTCTTTCCACGCAACCGAACGAGATGACTTCTTTCATGCAACGCATAGTACATGTCTCCGCGTGTCGCGTCGCGTCGCGATCGAAATTCTCGTATTTCCGACGGGTTGTAAGGCCGTCTCGCGACTATGACACGTGTTGCCCGCCAAATTAATATTGGGCAACTGTTTAAGTTGCACGAGCGGAAAAGCGTCGTGTCTTCGACGTTTCGAAAAGAACG